>NW_026683747.1:0-193000 GCF_030247195.1 Topomyia yanbarensis | reverse complement strand
GTATACAGATCTGCTACCGTCTCCTTGTTTCTACCGATTATGTCCACGTCGTTAGCGAAGCACACGAACTATCCGGACTTCGTGAAAACCGTGCCCCGCATGTTGAACCCCGCTCTTCGTATTACACCTTCCAGTGCTATATTGAACAGCAGGCAGGACAACCCATCGCCTTGTCTTAGTCCCCTGTGTGTTTCAAGCGGACCCGAGAGGCCGCCCGAAATTTTGACACAACACATTACACCATCCATCGTAGCCTTAATCAGTCTTGTCAGGTTCCCAGGGAAGCCATTCTCGTCCATAATTTTCCGTAGCTCCACACGGTCCACCGTGTCATATGCGGCTTTGAAGTTGATGAACAGGTGATGTGTCGGGACCTGGTATTCACGGCATTTTTGGAGGATTTGCCCTATAGTAAAGATTTGGTCGCTTGTTGATCTGCCGTTGATGAAACCGGCCTGATAACACCCGACAAATCCATTTACCGGCGGTGATAGGCGCCGGAACAGAATCTGGGATAGAACTTTGTAAGCGGCATTTGTCACTGTGATCGCTCTGTAGTTTTCACAGTCCAATTTGTCGCCTTTCTTGTATATCGGGGTGATGACCCCTTCCTTCCACTCCTCCGGTAGCTGTTTTCTGTCCCAGATTCTTTCGATTATTCGGTGTATGCATTCCGTCAGTTTCTCCGGACACAACTTAAAGAATTCCGCTCCTAGACTATCCTTACCAGCTGCCTTGTTGTTCTTGAGCTGTTGAATAGCGTCGTTAACCTCATTCATAGTGGGCGCCGGTACATCCCCGTCGGCAGCGACTCTGATATAATCGTCCTCCTCGAACGCCTGATTGTCCGCCTGCGCACCATTCAAATGTTCATTGTAGTACTGCCTCCACCTTTCAACCACCTCACGCTCGTCCGTCAAGATGCCACCTTCCCTGTCCCTACACATTTCGGCCCGCGGCACAAAACCGTTGCGAGAGTCATTCAGCTTCTTGAAGAACGCTCGCGTTTCCTGAGAGCGATACAGCAGCTCCATTTCCTCTCTCTCAGACTCTTCCACGCGGCGCTTTTTGTCCTGAAAAAAACGATACTGCTGTTTTCGCTTCCGTCGATATGACTCCACGTTCTGACGAGTGGCTTGAAGCTACATTGCAGCGCGTGCTGCATTCCTCTCGTCCAATATCTCTTGGCACTCGCCATCGAACCAATCGTTCCGTCTACTCCTCTGTACGTATCCCAGGACGCTCTCCGCAGTGCTGCTTATGGCTGCTTTAGTTCTGGTCCAGCAGTCCTCTAAGCGAGCATCGATGAGCTCCTCCTCCGGTGGCAGCGCTGCTTCAAGATGCTGCGCGTACGTTGTCGCGACGTTGGTTTCCCTCAGTCGGTCCAGGTTATATCGCGGCGGGCGCCGGTTTCTTACACTGTTCACTGCGAATATTTTTGGACGCAGTTTAACCATCACCAGATAGTGGTCCGAGTCGATGTTAGCGCCCCGATAGGTCCTTACGTCGATAATGTCCAAGAAGTGCCGTCCATCAATCAGAACATGATCAATGCGTCTCTGTTTGTTGCGGTGATCTCCAGGTGTATCGGTGCAGGAGGCGGTGCTGGAAGAAGGTGCTCCTTATAGTCATGTTCTTGGAGATGGCGAAATCGATTAGTCTTAGGCCGTTCTCGTGTGTCTGCTGGCGGGCGCTGAACCTTCCAATTACCGGTCTGTATTCCACCTTCTGGCCAACCTAAGCAATAAGGTCGCCGATGACGATCTTGACATCATGTCTTGGGCAGCGATCGTATTCACGCTCCAATTGCGCGTAGAATTCCTCCTTGTCGTCATCGCTACTTCCGAGGTGGGGACTATGCACGTTAATTATGCTGATGTAGAAAAACCGGCCCTTGATCCTCAACCTGCACATTCTGTCGCTGACCGGCCACCATCCGATCACACGCTTTTGCATCTCCCCCACCACCATAAAATCTGTTCCCAGTTATCGAAATAAAATAAAAAAAACCTGTTTTAATCCACCTAGCAGTGCAATTGTGCCTTTCTCAATCATGAACATGAGAATGTTTGCGTTGTTTATATACATTAAAAGCTTTCAAATGCATATACGGTAGGATTCCGTTTTTGGCAACAATATATTTTTTCAGTTGCCAAAACTGGAACCGTGCGAAAAATGGAACTTTTCCTTAAAAGCTTTTATTTTCAATTTGTGACATCATAAATGTTACAAGAACATTAATTATATAAGAATATGTGAAATGGAATGAAATAATAGAAAAAAATCAACAAATTTAACTTTATTCGCTATGTCCGCCCCCATAAAATATAGTAAATATGACTCCTATGTTTGGAAATAAAGTCAAAAGCGATATCCATTATTACAACAAAATGATTATTGAGCATTTTTCAAAGGATTTACTATAAACAAAAATAATGTTGCCAAAAACGGAACTTTTTTGTTGCCAAAAATGGAGCATGCCAAAAACGGAATCTTACTGTAATATATTTTATTATTATACATGACATGACAAATATACAAGAAAAGAAATCATTATTCGAGTTCTAAAATTTTGCAAAAGAAAAAACAGCCACGGTAATATTGAACTGAAAAAAGGTCCCAAAAAGTCGATCTTATAAATAAATTTTTTTCGTGATAACATAAAATCTCGACGTTTCATGCATTTTAAAGATGTTTGGCATCAAAAATACGAATTCGATTTCTGAAATTTCATGGAGTTTGTATAGCCGTCGGTGACCTAGAACTGCAAATTTAAGTTATTTGAGAGACATTTTAGCGAAATTTTTACCTTTTTTGCTTTCATCGGAGTATCGGTTTGAATCACAATTTGCTATGTGATCGCACGCCACAACCCGTAACTCCGGAACCGGAAGTCGGTTGGGGATAAAATTTAATAGCCATTTACGGGGACGCAACAGCTTTCATTTGAGACTAAGTTTGCTTGATTCGGTCTAGCCCAGGGCCGTCTTTAGACCACTCAGAGCCCCTGGGCACAACTGAGCTGAGGGGCCCCTATAATTGAACAGGTATAAACTGCTGTATAGTAGGATGATCAAAAAATGATCCCCAGCATCAGGGAGCCATCTATGCCACCTTGAGATTTATTTTTCAAAGTTAAGCCAAATTATACAACCATATGAAAGTGTTAAAAATTCTGTAGGAATCAAAATAGATGGAGAAAAAACTTTAGATTTCCAACACAATAGGTGGCACTGTAAACGTCCAGGTGCCGTCAAAAAACGGATGATGTTTTTGATAGATCTTGAAAAGATATTGGCATTTCTGACCAATCTGACCGAAAGTGGCAAAGGGTCTAACACGCTATATGCGGTTGTGGAAGTTCAAATTCAGGTGAGCTGCGTGCAGTGTAATGGACTTACCAGCTGCGGTATTCCCTCTTCATATGATATAATCTGACCTTCATAGTTGTAAGACGTTGTTTGAGGCTGAAAAGTGCCTCCTTCAATGATGATGAATGATGGAGTAAGGCGGGTTAAACGTCAACACTACAATGTCGACGATTCATTCAATAATTGTCCTTACGATATGGCAATCTTGGAAAAATATTTAGCAATATGGCAGCAAAATTCAACTTGTTAATAGATAACGACTACGTGATTTACAATAGTTACATTGATTCATACAATGTTGTTCTCAATTTCTTACTGTTACTGATATGATGCAGCAGGAAAAAATTAATTGCCAGCTTTAAAAACCTGTTTTAATCCACCTAGAGGTGCAATTGTGCCTTTCTCATTTCTCCAAACTATGATTTAGTAGCTGGTTCGTACAATATAACATTATGGTAATGTTTTTCATTCTTATTACACTTGGTAAGTATATATAAGAGCACCTTTTTGCATTCATCGCGGTATCGGTTTGAATCGGAGTTTTCTATGTGATCGCACTCCACAACCCGTAACTCCGGAACCTGAAGTCGGATGGAGATGGAATTTAATATCGGTTTCCGGGGACGCAACACCTTTCATTTGAGACTAAGTTGATCAAATCGGTCTACCCATTTTTGAGAAACCAATATAACCGTTATTCTGAATTTGGATGCTTCCGGATCCGTCGATGGTGGCCAGTGTGGCCAAAGAGACTTTGAATGACTGTTGGTGACCTAGATCTACAAATTCAACAAATGTGTTTACATTTTGGAAAAAAAATTCACCTTTTTACATTCATCGCAGAATTCGTTAGAATCGGGATTTGCTGCGTGATCGTACGTATCACCCTGTAATTCAGGAACCAGAACTCGTATCCACACAAAATTCAACAGCAGCTGATGGACCTTTTATTTAAAATCAAGTTTGTCAAAATCGGTTCAGAAAATTCCGAGAAACCGATGTGGACAAATCAACAAATTTTGTTTTGTATCCATACTCTTCAACTCGTAATCCGGAACAAGATGTCGGTTGAAAATGAAATTCAATAGCAACCTATGGGAATATTATACCTTTCATTTGAATCTTAGTTTGTAAAAATCGGTTCAGTCATCTCCGAGAAACCGATGTGGACATTTTGTTAACAAATCCGCACATACACACATACATACATACATACATACATACATACATACATACATACATACATACATACATACATACATACATACATACATACATACATACATACATACATACATACATACATACACACATACATACACACATACATACACACAGATATTTTGCGATCTCGGCGAACTGAGTCGAATGTTATGAGTCGGTTAGAAAGTCGGTTTTTGGAGCAATTGCATAACCTTTCTATATGAGAAAGGCAAAAGAATAATATTTAGCTTAATCAGCATGAGTTCAATAGTATTTTCATGTGATTATATTTTGAAATGATGGTGGAATGGGTTTGAAAGTGGAGAGAATGGGGGGTTACTAGAGTGGGAGTGGAGGATGCGTCAGAAATCCTTCATCTTATTTCGGTATACGGGATGGATGCAGGAAATGCGGGCGTGAGGGTGGTCCAAGGGAAGGGGAGTGATGAAGGATGGAGGTGTAAGGGCAAGACGGAGGGGGGGAGGGGGACGGCGACGCAATACTCAACTGCATATTTTGTCTTCCATTTGAGACTTGGTTTGAGAAAATCGGTTCAGTCATCACCGAAGAACCGATTTGACTTTAATTGTGGAATATGCCCGGAATTCCGGACTTCCGGAATCGTCGATAGTAGGCAATATATTCAAAGAATGTTTGATTGGCAATCAGTGATCTAGATCTGCGATTAGAAGTTATTTGGTGACCATTTCAATAGTTTTTAGCCTCTGAGGTATTACGATTGTACCGATTTATATGGGAAATTCCAGTGTATCCTTACTAACACCCCTGTAACTCCGGAAGCAAGAGTCAGAACCGAATGAAATTCAGCAGCAGTCAATGGCATTACTGTATCTTTCATTTGAAATCAAGTTTGTAAAAATCGCTAGAGAATTCGTTGGGGAATGGGTGTGATATTAGCTTAGGAACTTGGCGAGTTCCCCGGGGGCGTCATGACCTGTCATAGGTGGCCAATTTGGTCAAAGCTGCTTTGATTGATCATTAGTGATCCAGACCCGCAAACTAGAGTAATGTTACATCAATTTTAATATGTTTTACATCATTTGAACATCATGGTGGTACCAGTTTATATGGGAATTTGCTGTGTGACCGCACTCTTCAACCCGTAACTCCGGAACCGGAAGTCGGATCAACTAAAAATTCAATAGCAGCTTATGGGAGCGTTATACCTTTTAGATGAAACTAAGTTTGCGAAAATCGGTTTAGCCATCTCTGAGAAAATTGTGTGAGTTTAAATGACACACACACATACACACACACATACACACACACATACATACACACACAGACATTTGCCGATCTCGACGAACTGAATCGAATGGTGTATGACACTCGGCCCTCCGGGCCTCGGTTAAAAAGTCGATTTTTACAGTGATTGCATAGCCTTTCTTTATATGAGAAAGGCAAAAAGCCACATTTTTCAATTATAATTCAACTACTTGAAATCACTCGATATTATGTCGAATCTAAGTGCGCGAATCGAGGTTCATTCAATTTAGATATTCGAGTTTTTCGCTACAGGACTAGAACGATTTTTTGAAATAGTGTCTCTCCATGCACAAATTATTGGTAAGGTAGCTAGAGATTACTAGGTAGGGAAAGTTATGAAAATTAGAGCCATAGTACTCAAGTGAGAGCAAGGATGTGAAGTAAACAGATCGGAAAACTAGAAGTGGCAGGGTCATTAGAACAGGCTTAATATCGTACGGGCTTAATTTTTGTCTTCTGCTAATGAGGGTCGAGCTTTGGCAGCATAACTATGAATCACCCGAGTTCACTAGCATGTGTCCTGGTATAGACAGACAATTCCATCTTTACCGTGACAAACGACTCGGTAAAGATGGACTTGTCTATCTATACCAGGACACATGCTAGTGAATTCGGGTGATACGTAGTTATGCTGCCTAAGCTCGACCCTCATTAGCAGAAGACAAAAATTAAGCCCGTACGATATTAGGCCTGTTCTAATGACCCTGCTAATGACATCTAATCTAATGACACTTCTAGTTTTCCGATCTATTTACTTCGTATTCTTCCTCTCACATGAGTACTATGGCTCTAATTTTCATAACTTTCCCTACCCAGTATCTCTAGCTAATTGAATGTCGTTAAAATATAAAAAAAAATTGACTAACATAGTCGAAATAAAAAAAGGAATAATAACAATAATTAGCCTTTTCACCTTTTGAAAGTACAAATGTTCAATACCTTCGTTGTTACGTAAACAAATAAATATAGCGAACCATCGAAATTACTCGAATCTATTAATATGAGCAGCACAATACATTTCAATAATTCACTACCACAACTATTAGCAGTTCATTTATAATCAGCGCCAAACAGAAATCTACCAACAAAGCTCATTAAAGACGAAAAGCAAATGCTACATCACTTAGGCTGCAATTTAATAGAAAAAGTAAACCCAAACATAAATGATTAAAAATTTAAATTAAAAAAATACTTTCAATACCAGTCATTTAAAACAGTCGAAATAGGAAACACATTGCATGCACGCTGCCGTAAGGCACAAATCCTCGACTACCTACGGGATATATTCCATTTGAGCCAGTATATTCTGATTTCTGATCCTGACGGCTTAAAACATTTTTGATAAGGCGGATTGTCGTACAAAAATGACATAATTGGCTCTGCACCAGACTACGACGGCATAGTGGAAAATGCCTAATCTGGCCGCGAAAGTATCGTGACACCTCAAAAAGTCCAGGAGTCATTTTTAGAGGTTTGTATGTAGATTTGTCCATTCACTTGATGTGATGAAGAAATGAAAATTTGCCACATGCGCGGATCGCTTGCCAAACAAGGATTGTGTATCGAATTTCGATATCTTCTTCCACTTTCTATACAGCTTC
This sequence comes from Topomyia yanbarensis, assembly GCF_030247195.1. Lineage (NCBI taxonomy): Eukaryota > Metazoa > Arthropoda > Insecta > Diptera > Culicidae > Topomyia > Topomyia yanbarensis. Next base: position 185,538 of record NW_026683747.1, on the reverse strand, counting down.
CTTGTGCAAATTCTGCCACCTTGTTGGTTGCCGCTCCTGCTTGGTGTTTTTGCTCAAAATGAATTGAAATTTGAATCGAAATGCTGGATTGACGTTTGAATTGGTCTAATACCATCCTGGTCATGCAGTGCCTCGTTTCCTACCGCTACCATCACTCCGCTTGATTGTCTAATGCTCTTTAAACGTCACATGGGAAAAGGCTCAATGTGCGAATCCAAGCAACTGATCCATTCTTACCGACACGCTAAAGAGTTATAAACAATTGAGTGCCCCTATTTTTTGAAACATGGCCTTCAGAATGATTCTATATTCATCTTAAGTTGGGGGCCCCTAAAAGCCTGGGCCCCTGGCCCTGGCCCAGTGTGCCCATGCATAGAGACGGTACTGGTCTAGCCATCTCCGAGAAACCGATGTGACTGTTATTCTGAATTTGGATACTTCCGCCGCGGCTTCCGGAACCGATGATGGTGGCCAATGTGACCAAAAATACTTTGAATGGCTGTTAATGACCTAGTACTACAAATTGAAGCAGTTGTGGTCACAATTTCACCATTATACATTCATTGCAGAATTTATTAAAACCGACATTTTCTGCGTGATAGTACTCATCACCCTGTAATTCCGGAACCGGAAGTCAGATCCAGTAGAAATTCAATAGCAGCCTATGAGAACGTTGCACCTTTCATTTGGGATTAAGTTTGTGAAAATCGGTTCAGCCATCTCTGAGAAAAGTGAGTGAGATTGTGTTCGCGTACACACACAGACGCACATACACACACATACATACACACAGACATTTGCCGAACTCGACGAACTGAATCGAATGGTATATGTCACTCGGCCCTTCGGGCCTTCGTTAAACAGTCGGTTTTCAGAGCAATTGCAATTCCTTTCTATTGAGAAAGGCAAAACCCGCGAAAAAATTGACTATTACCTCGATAAACCTTAAAATCAGCGACCTAAAAATTACATCCGTGCATCTTGGACTACTGATTATCAATGTTTGCTTAAATTGTACGCGTTTAGCAGTATTCAAGGCCTACTGAGTGTTTCACAATTCAAGGATATCCATCATGAGAGGTACACATATAATACAGTTGAGTTTTATACGTTAGATGCTTGAAATAACCATGTGTCCGTCGTACCCCACCTGTCCGTCTTACCCACTGTTCCCCTACAGAGAATTCGAAAAAAACGCTTAATTTTTCCATAGAGGCCGTTTTTCGTTATGCTTTCGCTTTATTCACACAATCCAAGCTCATACCAGGAATCAGGAATCATCCCCGACTATGTACGGGGAACGTGCCATTTGAGCCAATATATTCTGATTCCTGAAGCTCATACCAACACAATGTCTTGCAAAATAGCGCGTGAACAAAAAATCACGATTTCGTGAACTGAACGATTTACGAAAATCGTGACCAAGTTCCTGATCCTCGTAATCATGAAACTATTTGTGTGCTCAAAAATTAATTCGCACTAAAATTATACATGGCACTACATTCCAATGTTTGGCTGGTTTACTGTGCTTGTTTTCTGGACATTTTTAGTTTTTGCTACGATTCTTGTTTATCATTTGGGGATATAGTGATTTGTGTAAAGTATATCAACTAAAACAACCGTCATTTAAACGATGCTGTTGATTTCAGCAGTTTTGTCGCGATTTTCGTAATTTCTCATCTTGTTGCCTTGATTTTATCCTCAGTGATTCTGACAGCGAAGCGCGAGTTACGTACATGATTTCAGGGCCTTGGACGATTTTCATATTTTATGTTCACTTTACCGTGAAAATTTATTAACGAGTTTGGTATTGGATTTTTCTCTCAGAGTAGTTTGATTTAAGTTAATGATTTCAGCATTTTCGTTACGATTTCCATAATATCTGTTCACGTTGCCGTAATATTTTAGTCAAATCTAAAGTGATTTGAATTCGTGATTTCAGGATATTTTTCACGATTTATATGCACGTTTACGTGATATTTTATTTTAAGGCTCGCTTTTGAATTTAACACGAGGAGTAATGTGTCTCATGTTCATGCTTAATTATTATCGGATTTCTTTTCTCGGCAAAACGTGACATTATGAACTGGATCATAAATGTGTGAAAGTTTCGCAGTATCTTATCATGAATACGATTTTTGACTCTATAATGAGTTTTCGGTGATTAGCGCAGTTTTCATTTTCTATCTGGGCATCACATTGAACATTATCAAATGAATAACGATAATTGAGGTATAATTAATAGCTCGAAGCTGTACATAACTATGCTATTTTATGAAAAATCACCCAAGTTTCATAAAACAGTTCAAGTGAAAAATTCATGACCACGTGCAAAGTTGCATGGAATTGAAAATGATTAGGAATATCTTTTAAATATCACAAGCTCTAAAGATAGATCTTGTATATTATACTAGTTGTTACGAAACAGCAGGGCAGATTCGTTCAACAGACAGATGAGTTCAGTTCAGTACCACCCGGTGCTTTCAATTCGAGCAAACATAAATGTCAGTTGCGCAAACGTCAGAACATACCCTCGTGTGCTGAACTGTCAGATGGAGCATAGATTTCACACGAGGAGTTAAGTGATCGGAGATCTGAAAGCTCTATAAAATAATATAGTCTGCTATTAAAACTTATTTCTACATTTATTTAGATACTAGTTAAAGGAGTGAATTTGTGATTAAACTAGGTAATTATAATTTAACATGCATTTGACTTAAAAACTATGTGAACATTTATGCATAAATTGTTATAGAGGCTAAAGCTAACAGTACGGTTAATTGGCTAGTCTATGCTAGTTATCACAGATTTGCAAAACAAGTAAGTTCTATTCATTAAAATCTAGCTTAAAACTAATGAATTTGTTAAACCTAGAACAGTACGGACACATATAAAAAAGAAGAATTTGTTTCGGAAAAGCCCGGAAGAAGCAAACGAAAATGTAAGCTAACCTATGTTTAAAACTAAGTATGCAATCTTATCTAATATATTACAGCTTTGAAGCTGCGTGTAAGCTGCTATCAGGACGTGTATTCTTACCAATCCGGACACTAGTCATCGTGAATCAGTCCACAAATACATGAACAATATTTCATGAATATGTGCCAGATTCTGAAGAAAGCAACCGGTGAAGTTGATCAGCAGCTTGTGCGAAAGTTGATAGCACGTATCAAGCCCAAAATTTGAATTTTCATTCAGTTGGAATAAAAACCGCAAAGCTCATAAAGGAAATATGCACGAAAAAGTCACATTTAAACCTCACGAGCTGCACGTTTTTTGTATATTACCTAAATGCAGTTGATTTATCGTGAAAGTTTAGGTAAACTACAAGCTTTTCTAATTGTTCACTTCGTTCCGTTCACGTTTGAACGAAGGAGTGCCAGCAAGGTAAATGAAATTTTCGAAATGGAACCAAGTGATAAAAACATCTTACTGGAATGTTGGTGATATATATCCAGTACAAAATTTATTGTCATGTAAAAAAGCACAAGTAGAATCATGTCCCCGATTTTGCCGTTTGGTTCCACTAAACAAACTTCAAAGCAGCGCCATTGACTCAAAGGAAAAGGAAATACTTTTTCCAAAGACATTACCATTCTCCATCGAATAAAAAACTCTTTGGATCAGTATCGATATAACGATTGTTCTGAACGGATGAGTAGCGTCCGATACTTATGTTCTTTGCTGGGTTCGTTTCACAGAGCGCGCATAAATTCAACTCGAAACTGTTTCCGTTGAACTTTAATCCTCTCCGTCGGTGCAGACTCTTGCTGTCCATTCTTCAAGCTGGGAACTGTAGTGACACAAAGCTGTCGAGGAACCAGCTGCTACTGCTGCTCATGCTCCAGTTGCCCGTGTCTGGACCTATTATTTGGCTAATGCTATTCGACAGCCAAAGTTTCTACCAGAACAAGACCCTTGGCTGGGGAGTGAAGGCAGAACGCAAACTTTGAGCCCTGGCCGTGTCGGGATGGTGACGCGGTGGCCACTTTTTTTTCTACTCAAGTTTCGAGCACGTTTCCTCTGGCAGCTTAATCCAGCATATGGCGGTACTAACGAAACCAGCCAACAAAACAGCCGGGGCAAATCCCATCGTAAGGATTAAAGCTTGTCTCCCGGTCTGACTGACTGCTGTTGCTCCGGGGGATTAGAGGTGAATATATGTGTATGTGTGTTTGTGTATGCGGACCACCAAGCGAGCGTGGCGAGAAAATAACAAGGAACACAGCTGGTCACACTTTCGAAAGAGTAAGTGTTAGGGTGGAAAATCGAGTTGGGGCTTCTGCCGCTGCCGTATAGTTTATACGTGCTGGTCGAAACGATTTATGGCGCACTGTTTGAACTACTATTTGTGGCGGTATAAGTCGCCGAGTGGATCTTGACCGTCACTCACTAGATGTGCTAATGATATTCTCCAGTTGATACTAGAAAGTACACGATGATATTGCTGACTGTATAGTGTCAACCTTTTGGGAGAGAGATATTTATTCTGGTTTGCTTCAGACCAACGGTCAGCATTCGGTGTTTATTTTCAAGTCTTAACACAATTTATTTCAAATGAACGTAAACCAAAAACGGACTGAGTTAATAACGTAGAAGTAATGCAAATTTAGTAGGAGAACCACCGGGTGAAGAAATTTAAACTTTATGGTTTTGCAGCTTGCCGAAATTTGCCAAGTAGGGTTGTTTGTACTACTGTCGCTTTCTTCTAGATGACACTAGTATGGGTCATTCCGCGCGATCAAGGTGATCAAGGCACGTGTAATCGACCTTCACGGATTTGAACCAATTTTGGAGGATTTTTTCAAATATGGCCAATATATCAAAATCCAAATTTTGTGCTAATTGAACCACCCAACGAGTCCCTATCAGATCATAGTCGGTTTTCATGACAATTTGAAGATGTTATCAATATTTGTCGGGAGATCGAAGTAGGCTTTGAGCAAAGTTGGACGCAAATTCCTAATGTGTCACATAGCTCTTGGTACTGCAAGTTTAGACTTTTTATACTGAAGAAATGAACCTATCAAAACTGTGAAGCATTCTTGTTCGAATGTGTGAAAATCAGTCAGTTTAGTGAAAATGTCAGCAACGATATCGGTTTGTTACCGATTTGCAGTCAGAATCGTCACCCTAATCGATGCCTTCTTCGTCAACTACATCTCAAGTTTTTCATTGCTGTGGTAACCCAGCTAAGCGGAATGCTCGGAGAAAGTAGTCTGTCAGTGGTGCCCACACCCAAATAAATTTGGTGAGATTAACCCGATTTATAATAATTTTAATTATCCATTTTGTTGAATATATAAAATCACTCCAAAACCACATCGCATTTTCCTTCCCTACTAACAAAATCCAACACCCGTAATACCTAAGGCGATTGCGTGGGTTCCCCGTATATTCTTAAGGTTGCACGGAGAATGCGCAAAATTCGCAAACGAAAAAGGCAGTTTTTTTCCACACCGTATGTCAGATCTTCATAAAAATCAATCAGCGTGTGTAGAATGTTGTTACAGTACTGCTGATTGATTTTTATGAAGATCTGACATACGGTGTGGGAAAAAACCGCTTCTTTCGTTTGCGAATTTTGCGCATTCTCTGTGCAACCTTAAGTAGGTACTCAACTAACATTCCCTTTCACGGTGTATTTATTAGAACAATTTTATGCCAAAAAATTCAGCATCTCTGAAACTTCGGAATATGAAAGAATGGGCTTTCCCCTTTCATTTGAAACTAAGATCAAAATAATCCGTTGGGGGGTCCAGAGCAACTTTTTTTTGGAGTTTTTTTTCGTAATAATATAGGTTTTACTACTGGAGATAGTTCATATTTCTGTCCCTAGATGGTGCTTTATACATTCGAACAACACTAAAAGTGAGAATTTGATAGAAAATTTAATTGTCTACAAGTTTGTTGACCACAAAAAATTGATCTGAAATCATCCGGTGGTTTGAGATTTTAACGAAGTTATATCTAAGATAGTTTCACACGAGGCCTAGTGGTTTGGAAATATGTTTTCTTGCACTTATTACATTACCAAAAAAAAAAAACAATTGGATTTAGTGGCATAAAAATATTAGACGAGATTCATTACGTTGACAATTCTAATTGAACTTCTGAAAATAAGGATGTTTGACAGAGTAAGAAAACTATTTGTGTTTTTGGTTTGTAATCTTTCCCGACAGGTTCGAAGGGACTACCATTCATCGGAAGGTATTGCTTGGTTGCAAGGGTTTGCTTACATTTATGTTTTAGAAAGGGCCATACGTCGTATAACTTAGGTTATGATCGCTTAAGTCAGCTATTATAATTCCGTTCAAGACGAAATGTTGGGACACACCGTTTCTAATTTAACGCAAACCACAGCAGTAACTGTCCAAATTAGTGGTTAGCGTGAAACGATTTATTCAAATTTTCTCCGCAAAGCATATTGTGGCAGTTGGATTTTACGGCCATTTCCTATCAATTATGCGAGATATCGTTACTAAATTGATCCTAGATTATGCGGTATGTATTACTTTTGAAAACAAAATATGATTTGAGTACAACAATAACCTTATATACATAGAAGTCCTCGAATATCCCAAAAAAAAAATTATCTTGATCCAAAAACTCAAACTGTTGTCACATTGAGTTAATTTTGAAAACGGATAATCAGCGTTTTTAACCAAGCGTTGCAATGAAATCCGCGAACTATTGCAATGGTGCGTTAAAAGTTTCATTGAGTTTGTTGAAATATAAAGGTTGCAGTTCAGGACAAGTCAATTTTATACGAAGATGCTAACAGAGTAGGAGATTCATGTAATAATAGTTATCAGTCATCCCTGAGAACAATCAAAAAAATGAAAAAGAAGGCATACATAATTGAAAAAGCTGTTTCTGCGGGAGGAATTACTTACCATCATGAAAAAAAATATTAATATCATACTAGTTTGGTCAACACTTATCTAACTTATCTAAAACTTCTCATCCCAAAAATATGAATGGTGCCCTGTATCAAGGAATTATATTTTCAGCAAAAATTTGAGACTTTCCAAGCTCTCAAATTCCGCTGAATTCACTATTGAACTAAACACAACTATTAGGCAAATAAAAAAGTGCTTGTGAATTGACAAACCACTAGATCTTCTGTGAAACTAACTTAGAAATATGAACTAGTTCCATTGTAAAATCTATGTTTTCAAGAAAAAACTTCAAAAAAAAAGTTGCTCTAGACCCCCCAACGGATTATTTTGATTTTGGTTTCAAATGAAAGGGGAAATCCCATTCTTTCATATCCTGAAGTTTCAGAGATGCTGATTTTTTTTGCATAAAGTTGTATAAAAATCGTATCGACATGGCCAGGTGTGTAAGGACATGTATATATATATATATATATATATATATATATATATATATATATATATATATATATATATATATATATATATATATATATATATATATATATATATATATATATATATATATATATATATATATATATATATATATATATATATATATATATATATATATATATATATATATATATATATATATATATATATATATATATATATATATATATATATATATATATATATATATATATATATATATATATATATATTTATATATAAGGGTAAGGTGGGGCAAATCCGACCTAGTAAATGGTTTTGACTGTAAAATGCTCATTTTACATCGGATGAAGTCGTTTTATATATCAAAATTAAAGGTTGGACTTTTAGGCAACCTTCTATGTATAGTATTTTATTCGAATCCTGAGAAAACTTTGAGATTCAAGCGTTTTACGAAAACGTTCACTTTTGCTGTTTTCAAAAATGGTGGGGTGAAGCCGACCGCCTATGTTTTTGGTTGATTTAGCACATTTATTGCCCATATTTTATGGTTTTCCAATGATAAATCAATGAATGTTATGTTATTGAATTGTAACTTGTAGAAAATGGAATTCAATGTCAATCTTGGAATGTCAAAATCATGAGCAGTAGCACGTAAAGATATTCCCATTTGCATCGGAGCAATTGCTCGACGAATACTATATTCATCACGTTTTTGTGTCTTTCGTTTGTAATTATGAACTATTGTACAAAAAAATAATAAATAATAATAATAAAAATATATTTCAATTTGATAAATGAACATTTTCTTACCAAAAAAGCGGTCGGATTTACCCCACTATTTAGAGGTCGGATTTGCCTCACGACGTCATTTTTCATCACGATGCAATAAAAAAAATATGAAAAAAGTTGGACTAAATTCATGTACGCACTTTGTAGGAGATTAATCAAAGAATTTAAATCCACTTACATTTTTTATGCTATCACATTAACAATCAGAAATATCCTGTAGTCAATGAAGCACAAAAGTCAAATCAAAAGTTGTAAAAACACACTTATTGCCGTTTGAGCACCTCAATGTAGACTAATAAAATGCTGTCATACCACCATTATGATTATTTTCGATGCTCTACACAACCACATTGATATTAGTTCGCGTAGTGCTTCCGATCTTCGATAACAGAGGGGGGTCAGGTTTACCCAACGGTCGGATTTGCCCCACCTTACCCTATATATATAGATAGATAACTATTGTCGAAATAATGTTTTAACCGTCATGTGTCCAACAAAAAACACCTTTAACAGGCCAACGAGGGTACCCGCTCATAACTATGGCTTCCTTTAACTGATTTGGACACTTTTAGATGTTTTGGATTCAGGAACTCATCCCTTTTTGATTTTGTAAAATTGAACCAGATGAATGGATCTGGTTCTTGGTAATCCGGATTTTCCGGAGTAATGTTCCAGTGCTAGTGTATAATTTGTAAATTTTAATAATGTCCTAGCAATATGAGTATGAAAACTCTTCAAATTGTCTCGGAAGTTTGTTATTTGTTGTTACGGTACCCTATGGCAATTTAAAGAATGGAATTGGAATGGAATGGCCACTCACGGCCACACGGGAACCTGCACCGGAATGTCCAAAATACCAAATGGTTCCAAAACATCGAGATATACCCTACTGATGCAATTCTATGAATTTTTATACCCCTATTGCTAGCACTCCATTGAAATTCACAAATAGTATCCCAGCACTGTAACATGCATCCGGAAATCCGGATTCCCCGGAACTGAACGAAGTAACCCGTTTCATTTTTACCAAGTCTAAAAGTGGATGAGTTCCCGAATTCAAAACACCAAAAAGTATCAAAATCGGTTGGAAATCAAACCAATCAAACCTTAGTTTTTGGTATTTCAGTTTTATGGGTATCCGGGTACCCACGTCGGCCTGTTACGTAGTAAAAAAAATCAGGAGCCCCTCCTCAACCCGCCCCCCCCCTACTAAATAGACAATATTATTAACCCAACAGCTTGACTTGATTAGGTTCTAAGATGTCACTTTCAATTTCCATCTATAAATAAATTATGGGAATTTCATTAATTGAAACCTAAAAAGGTACCGGGAAACCAGAAAACGGAAAGAGAAAGAATGACCGAAACGGTGAGAATGAAGAAGCGGTGAAAATTCACCTTTTATTGGAAACACTGAGAAAAGATATGTCCTCAAGCAGAAATCGAACCTGTGAACTCCCAGTCTCTAGTTAGGTGCGTTAATTGGAGGTCGATGGGCCAATTAGTTATTGGAGAGTGTGGCGGTGATCACGATTCTGTCGTGGCACTGGCAAGATCACATTCCTCGATGGCGGAGTGATTAACGCACCCAACTAGAGACTGGGAGATCACAGGTTCGATTCCTGATTAAGGACATATCTTTTCTCAGTGTTTCCAATAAAAGGTGAATTTTCACCGTTTCTTAACTCTCACCGTTTCGGCCATTCTTTCTCTTTCCGTTTTCCAGTGGACACGTTCCTAAAAATCCTCAATTTTAGATGATGCTAAAATTAAAATCACCCTAGCTGCTGTTTATGAGTCCTATAAAGGACCCGACAAGACATACGGAGAGTGTCTAAAACATGACGATAAATCTTCATTGGAAATGATAATATACTGGTCGAAAATTTAAAAAAAGCATTGGTCCAGTTATTGGAGAGGAAAACGTCCACTCAAACACCCACCGCCAACGAGCTAAGGCCATAGTGGGGTAACTCTTGTCTGTGACAGGTCGTACGTTATAATACAAAAAGGAGTTTAATCCACCTAACAGTGTGATGAGACATTTCTTATAACACTAATCACTCCAGACTCCTCGACCGAGCCTTATGCAATCTTCTGGGCCAAAGACAAAAAGTTTCTAAATCTATTAAAGATTTCTCGAGTTCTGACGGAACGATATTAGTCCATGACCGAAATATCAAAAATTCGCCCTGATAAGCTTCGGGCGGTGGTAAATAGTTTGAAGCACGTAAATGATATTATTGGCTACGGGTCCTTTGCGAAGGAGCACAGAGTATATGTACCAGCAAATAGGGTGGAAATCTGTATGGTCGTTTCCGAATCGAGTTTGAATTGCGCGGATCTGCTGGAACACTGGCTTGGCCCTATGCTTCAACAAGTGAAGATACTGGAGTGAAAATGTTTGCATTCAACATCAGTTGCAGCTGACGGAAAGAAGACATATGTCAACTCAGACTCCTATTGGGTGACCTTTGGTTTGATCTATTCAACTACTTCCTTGTTGACAAGGTTCGTCTACCTGTTCGCCTTTATGTACCGCGGGTCATGAACTGCTCAAATTGCAAACAACTGAAATGCCCTTCAGGTAATTTCCAAGGATTTCTTTTTGCAGAAATGCTAAAGATAGCTACGCCACCGATTTCTACGACTATCTATACTAACTTGCCTAATATAGAATACGGCTCAGACGACCCCCAGCAGGGAACATCTACTGCTGTGTCTGGAAGCAATTGAAAAAGGATTAACTATTCCTCTCCTAAGCTTCTTTGTAACGGTCAGAAAGTGTCTCTTCAAGGTCCCCCAAAAATAACAGATCGAGAAAGTACTGGTACAAAACTCTACAAGTCATGTTAATCAATTAAAAGACTGCTCCATTAAATGGCAACAGAAAACAAACCGGCATTTTTGCCTTCGTCGACCAAGGATCTCAATTGAAGCTGCTGGAAGCTGAGATAGCTGAGCAACTTGAAATTAATGGGCTCGTAGAACCTTTGAACCTACAGTGACAGGTGATGTTAAAAATAATGAATCTCGTTCTAGATGAGTTCGTGTAGAAATTGCTGGTCCTGCTAGGCGCTTCAAATTGACTGGAGCCCGTACGGATGAGAATCTGTTGCTGCAATGACAAAACAATGTACTATTGGGATATATTGGAAAAATATCCGCATCTTCGTGGACTTCCACTGAATGACTACGATGAAGTGGAACCAAAACTCTTGACTGGCCTTGATTACTTGAAACTCAATACGGGGATGAAGTAAGCCGACAGCTGCGAAATGCAACTTGAGATAGAATGTGTATGGAATGTGTCGCTGAAAGTTATGAGTGGTTTCCATGTCGAGGGCTGGACCGATAGAGATTTTAAGTTTGTTTGTTATTATTTTGGGTGATCCGTTTGTGGAAAATTTTGACTTACCTAATCAAAAGCGGTTGGTTGTTATAACCATCTGCATTTGGAATGTCTCAAATTAGTGGTATGCCAGTTTTAATTTACAACCTGTTTGTATTTTTCCAAACCGTCAATATAAAAAATATAGGATTACTATTAAATTATATTTCGTTATCTCAGTCGGTGGGAAGCACGTTCATCGTTTTCTGCTTCATTCAAACGAAAATGTGGCGCGCAATAACGGGATAAATAGGTTTTCAGCACCGGTAAAGATAGCACCGCTCGCAACGGGTATACCGTGCCCTCCTCTTCATCACACTTTTAGTGCTGGTAAATATAATCCTTTCAAAAGTATCCCATCCTCACCGGGTGAAATGTACTGTAAGTTTCCAGTTGGTGGGAAGCATCCTGAAATATCCGTCTAAAGAGACAGCTCGTTTTAATATGATCGCTTAATGGTGCAGCAATTAACTAGGTATCAGCAGCAGGAGCAGCATCAGCAGCGGGTGTCTGCTTGCTCGCGTTGGGATGTGTGTATGCTTGCACCATTAAACCCAACTCAAGCCCTTCTGGGCAGGTTTGCGGTGGGTACGTACTGGGACCCACTTTGCTTTGATGACACACTAATTGGTAAATAAATTTATTAAAACTTTATCGTTTCTCATACAGTACAGGTTTCGTATCAGGCGGGAGAGGTGGGTAGAATCGAGTGGAACAACCTCACCTCAACTCTTGATTGTTGTACAATGTACATTGTGGTTGTGATATTCAAGCTTTCAGAGAGTGCGTTAATTATTATGGAAATTTCACTAGAGATTCAAAAATAACAAAAAAGAAGCATAACCCGACTGTTGCAAATGCAACCAGTAGAAACGTGGCAGCAAGATAAAACCGTTTCCATATAATTAATTATGTCTTGTGTTGGCAAAGCTGAACCGTGCGAAACCCTTTATGCGAAACCCTTTATCTTCCTCTGTGTCTTTCATATGTTCAACCTTAGTGTATATTTCATATCCAACCCTAGTGGTCTCTTTGGTCAGCGTAGAAAGAGAAAGAAGAGCGTTATTAGGATCGGCTCGAAACAACGTTTGTCCCGGAGCGATCTGCTTGTGTACCATAAAAGACACGCTCTTGACGTATAGCCTAATCAGGCCAGTGGCGTCAAGTCTTCAGAAATTGTTAAAAATTTAGTTGAATATATTAGAAGTACAGTCAAAAATCCCTACAAATTCATTTGCAACATCAATTTAAAATATCTCTTACGTCCATCAAGGAGAATTCTTTTTTCAAACATGTTCACCCAAAACTAATGTTCGGGAGAGTAAGTGCATCTGTTTGTTTCGCTCTCGAACTGTGCGCAAAAAGCTCTCAAATGATTCGTATGTGTTCAACTATCCTCATACATGTGCAATGCAATATCGTACCTCCATTTGTTCATTTAATGCTCCTTAACATTCACTATAACTTATTATTTGACACTTTACCCCTATCTTTTTTTCATTTCACTGCAATTTAATAGTGAACGCAGCGTGACATTATCACAAATGCAGTGGCTTCGAAATCGTCGTTTTGCATATGGGTGGATGTGATAAAATAAGCAAAAAGAGTTGAACTTGCTGAGATGTTTGTTATTTACTTTTTTAAGACGAAAATGCTAATAATAACACTAACACTCTGGTCTTATTCGCCCCGTCTCGCAACCGTGAATTCAGGTGGTTTGGCATCATGTTGTCAACTGTTCATTGCGAGTGAGATCACCTGTTCCATCTCACCATTAGTTTAGACATATCCTAAAATTTATTTTCTATAGCCCTAATAAAACCACAAAAATATTTCATTTCTACTACTTCTTTACTTTTGCGATGGTTAACAACCCCCCCATTTACTTACTTGATGAGCAACAATTCGCTTCGTTGAATCTAAGCCGAGTGAAGAATTCTCCTCCACTGGACCCGGTCCTGAGACAATCTCTCCCAGTCACTCTGGACATTGAGTGCTTTTAGGCCCTCTTCCACTGCAAACAGCCATCGTGTACGCGGCCTGCCATGGAGTCGTCGGCCTCTTCCCGGTTCGCTACTGAATATTATCTTCGCCTGTCGTTCTTCCGGCTTTCGTGCCACATGACCAGCCCACCGCAGCCTGCCGTTTTTTATTAGTTTGACAATATCCACTCCCTTATATACTTGGTATAACTCGTGATTCATGCGACACCGCCAGATGTCCTTTACAAATACCAGTACACATATCGAACATCGATCTATGGTAGTTATAGCCCGAAAACCAAACTATGTGTGTGTGTGTGTTAACCTTCCTATCTCCCACTAGCTGGTAGTGATTTACAGAAAAAAGATGTTTGCATGTATTTAAACATTCATGCAAATAACTTGGTTCACGGATTTAAGAAGGTGTTAGCTCAATTGACTTTCCGATGACCCATTTCGTGTACAGTGCCAGACATGTTCCGAGGTCATCGTTCCATCAACTAGCCCCGCCTTACTGTAATGTTTGTATCAATTGGATTGTAACATTACAGTAAGACTTTCGATTCCATTTAAGCAGGAAATCGACGCGTATTTAGTATATTGGTTCAATTTGTATATATAACATAACACATGTGTACTAGGAAACTTACCATTTTTGCAGTTTCCTACCTTCATTTCTATCTCCCATTTATGTCTCCTTTGACTCTCATCCACATTTCTTGAATTCCTGCTTATTTAAGAAAGAAAAGGGGAAATAATAAAAAAGAACCGATAGACTCCGTGTTTTCCTCAGCGCTTCCGTTTCTCCTAGTCTGGTGTCACTGCCTGTTGGACTTGTGTAAGTTGTTCCATTGGAGATCTCCAAGGAGCTGTAATTGGAGGAAGATCTGACTTCTATCCAGAAGTATCAGTTTTTCACATTAATAGATTATATGTGTACACTACAAAACAATCCCGTGTATAATGCAACCATTTTTTGAACATTTCTATGTACATATACACACATAAACACATACACATATATACACACATGTATACATAAAAACAGTTGAAAAATTTTACGATAGAATGATTCATATAAATCAAATTAATAAAACAAATCAAATTAGCTCAAATGAAAATCAGACAATATTAAAAAAGTTATGAAATTAAGAGAGTAAACTAAATTGTTTCAAGCTAACTAACTGTCATCCAATAACTAAAAGAACTGACTAAACCGAATTAATAAAATGAAGAAACTGAACAATATATGAACTGGGAAAAACTAACAATTTAATAAAATGATTAAAACCAATGAAGCAAACAACATGAATAAAACAATAAAAAAATTATTGAATTAATAAGATAAATAATATGAATAATGTGAATAACACTAACCGTCATGTTTGAAAAATGCAAAAACAACCAAGTCCATTGCAGCCGCCAGAAAATTTGTCGACTAAGTATTGAAATTACCTTTAAATCGCATTCGCAAATAGCATTTGTTCCTAGGGGCAATTAGCACAGGCGAGTAGATTCAAACGTCAAACTATTTAAATCGCCTGACGATCTTCGTCCGCATTTTTTTGACCGGGTACTGACTCCATTCAGATATCCGAACCGGTTCCGGAATGAGTTTAACTAGTCAAGTTCAGATGGCGCTGTCGATGCTAAGTGGGAACATTTTTTGGTAGCTCGCTCGAGTCGCGCACATACATAGTAAAATAATTGTGATGTGACGATAAGATCACTACGTCAAATTACACTATTCCAACGATATTTTTGCCTACCAACACATAACACAACAGGAGAAACGACCTACCGAGCGATTAACTTCGATTTCCTATTAAATATACTATATTTCACTGCAAAATTTTGTAAACTATGGAAGGAACGCAAAATCACTTCCGAGAAATTCGGCAGTGCTGCCACTTCAGATCTTATAGCCCGAAAACCAAACTATGTTCACAAATCCCCATTATCCCCTACCAAAAGCAATTAACCGAGCGGTATTAATACGTTTTTCTCTGTAAAATTTTCTTGACTTTTCAATGAAACCAAACACAAAAAAACAATAAGTATCATACTTTTCAATTAGAGCTAATATTAGAGAAAATAAGATGAAAGTTTTCAGGTGCAATAACCCAATCACATGGAAATAAGAATAGATAACTTTATCATGTCAAAGGACACATTATGCAGCTCTTTACGTCTAACAAACTGAATAATTAAAATGACGATGCTAATTATTAGGATGTTAGAGAAATGAACGAAATATCGATAAAAAATGTTAACTTTTAAATACATTTAAAAAAGACTACTAAACCACATTAACTAAAACAAGCGAGGACACCATTCAAGAGGAAAATTTCTAAAGGAAATAAAAGATTTAAAAAACAAAGTACGCTTTTTGAACTACCCACGTAACCATAAGCATTAAGCCATTGCACTATATTGGCTATACATTTGAACAAATGTTGCATTGAAACTACATTACAGCATTAACAATGCAATAAAGCTCTATATTAGCATCAAGAATGCATAAACGCGCAGCTGAAATATAGCATTATCGCTTGCTCTATATGTGTATATAAAGCCAATATAACGCGTACACGCTTCAAGGATCTTTAATTTTAATCTTTTATCGACAATACTATGGTACATTGGTAAATCTAGCGATTGGTAAAATGAAGGCTTCAACCTCCGCAGGCCCAGATGGTATACCAGCTATTATTCTTAAAAAAGCTCTGTCGCTGTATTGGAACCTCTTTATCATCTGTTTCGTTTGTTGCTCATAACCGGAGTATTTCCCGGCCTCTGGAAATCCTCCTTCATGTTTCCAGTTTACAGAAAAGGAGATAAAAAGAAGTTGACAACTACTATTACTATGCTAAGCGCAGTTCTTAAGCTGTTTGCAATGGTCGTGTTGAAACCCATCTTTAATCACTGCAAACACTACATCACCGAGACTCAACCTGGATTTATGCCGAAACGTTCAACATCTACGAAGCTTCTGTCGTTCACGTCCTATGTGACAGATGCCATGTCTGACGGCCATCAAACTAACGCAATCTATATGGACCTTTCAGCTGCTTTCGACAAGATTAACCACGCAATTGCAGTTTTTTTTTTGATTATAGAGGTTTTAACCTTAGGGTCATTCGCCTCTTTGTCGGGTTAGAGAAATCTCTTTAGAAAAATCTCTAACCCTATGTGCGGGGTTGGGATTTGAACCCAGGTGATCTGCGTACAAGGCAATCGATTTGCCAACTACGCTATCTCCACCCACGCAATTGCAGTGGCAAAGTTGGATAGACGTGGCTTTGGTGCCTTTTATCCTATTGGATGCAATCATATCTCAGTAAGAGTCGTCTGGCCGTCAAAATAGGTGGTTGTGTATCCGAAGAGTTCTTCGCTACATCCGGTATTCCGCAAGGCAGTCATCTCGATCCTTTGATTTTTCTTCTGTATTTCACCGACGTTAAGCTCCACGGTTGTCATTCACTGATGACCTTAAGTTATACCACAGAATCCGGAATATTGACGACACAGCTTTTCTTCATAAACAACTGATAAACTTTACGGATTGGTACAAAATCAACCGAATGACCATAAATCCTAAAAAATGCACAATCATTACGTTTTCGAGGAAAAAAACGCAAATTCGATTCGAATACTGTTTAGCAGAATTCACGATTGACAGAGCAAATTGTATCAAAGATCTTGGAGTCTTTTTCGATGACATTTAAGCAGCATATCAGCCATATTTTCGCAAAAGCATCACGCTGCTTGGGGTTCATAATGAGAATATCTAAGAATTTTTCAGATATTTACTGCTTAAAATGTCTTTGCTGCTCAATCGTTCGATCAACATTGGAATATTGCTCTGCTGTGTGGATCATTAACTCAACGGCGTCCACCAACTTGAGTTAGTACAGCGCAGATTTGTTCAGTTTGCTCTCCGCAGGTTGCCTTGGAGCAATCCACACCAGCTGCCTGTCCTAGTAGCAATTGAGGTTTTATGTTATTTTATTGTCGCTCATAAAACTTAGATTGCACTTGTAGTATGCTATAATACTTCCATTGTTACTTGGGTAGTTACAAAAGTCGCGGATAGCTTATCACACTCGATACATTGCAAGTGCAGCGGGACCTGTCCGGTGCAATGACGATTTCAGATATTCTAAACGAACGAATTGACTGCCCTGAGCTTCTCAGTGCGAAAAAATATGAGCGCTCGCCCTCGTGCTCTCCGCAATAATGTATTCCTCCGATTACCTCTTCGCCGGACTAACTATGAAGCCAACGGTGCCGTCATTGGTTTGCAGCGGACTTTCTACAGAGTTTCATTCGGATTTGACGCAAATCCCGTAGAATGATTTTTTTTAACTATTTTAAGAAACTATCATTAGGACCATACTATGTCTGTTGATATTAACTGTAAATAAATAAATAAATAAAATTGTTCAATATTATGTTTTGGACAACTTCATCAAATATACCATAGTCAACCTCATTTTCGAAGCGAAATTGTTGTTTTTTGTAAATATGACCCAAAAATCAGTTATTCGACTTGTCCATGTTAAAAGCTAAATTGATTGTTATAGCATCTTTCACAAACTTGCAGGTATCACTAAAATACAACTTTTTGTTGAAGGAACCAATACTGTAAAATCAATGTTTTGACTTCAAAAACTATTTTCCACAAAAATTTCACTATTTTCATCACAGATTTCTGTTTTCATAGGCACTTTGTGGCAGCCAAATTTTATCTTATTCGATACTCTGTTTATCCAAAGAATAAATTAAATGTTATATATGAACAGGATGTAGAGAGAATCATTGGGTGAGCATTTATGTGTGACGTTTTATAACATAAATATTGTTTATATTATTTTTAAATAATTTACCCTATTAGCTATAAAGAAAATGTTTTATTTTACATGCACCTACAAGTATGTAGAACATATTGAGTTGATCAATTGCGAATAGCTAAAGTTTAATTGCCACAAAGTGCCTATGAAAACACAAATCTTAGCGGAAAATAGTGCAAATTTATAGTAATGAAAATGGCTTTAGGCTTACTGGGACCATATTTGCTAAACTATACCTATATTATAGTTATGAAACAATATCAACTAAATACACAAGTGGTGTACGATTACTGATTAGTCACTATGTAGTGTCAGATCCCGCTAATCCTTCCTCTGATACCCTTCTACTGTACCCCAATTCATCATAGCATCTCTATTCATCCCACCCATTTGAACACATTAGTTAGTGCAGTGTCTTCTATCTCTATGCAACGCATTAGATCAAATGGTATAATGAATAAGGGTGCGTTGAACTCGACTTTTCACTTCGCTCTAACTTGAGTATTTTGCATTTTCCATATAAGATTTTTTATTGATCTGCTTCTTAAGAACGAAGCAAATATGTTGAATCATATTTAAGCGCAATCCAATAAGTGTTAGTCGAATTATCAGCGAAATAGTGTAACATCGTGACTAATGAGATGAATAAAGACACGTCTACCCTAAATACTACGTACAGTACGGTAGTACAGAATGCTGCCCAACTCTTTCAACCTGTTACTATTGTGATGCCCCCTATAATACCAGCTTAATAGCAGCAAGCCAAACATATCTGTACTGTTCCAAAAGTGCTTATCCCTGATTTACTCAAAAAATTATTCCATTTTGTATATTTCATCAGAAAGCTGGTTAGATCCTATCCACCCTAACGCAGAAAAAAAAACAAAAATTTCGTACCAACCAACCATATCATGTCTCCGTAGGGCGTGAAAACGATGGGCGAAGGATGGGTAGGCAACTTAAAATATTCAAATCCTGATTTCGGTCGTGTGTTTGCTCACCCATTTTCAATTCCCGACCGGTTTGGCCGCTCTGATAAGGATCCCCGGAAAAAAGGGGGCAGTAAATCTGCTCTATCAAGCTGACTGATGATTCTTCGTCTGCACCGGGCTCAACAGGTTTTTTCTTTGACTTATTTTATGATGTTGTTGCTGCTACTGCTGCAGAGCAAATATTTCTCTGATGTGTTCTTCGCAAAGGATACTAATTTGCATTTTGCTACCTGTCATCGTTTACATTGCCGTCGACATCGCAACAGGTACTGAGCTCCTTCCCTAAGGGTCGAGATTTGAATCATGTGTCACTTTTGACACTCTGGCGGCAAAGTTTCTGTATTTCCAACGCTTACGGGATATGTGTGTGTGATCTGGCGGATGAGATTTTCCGGAATGTGGAAAGTTTCTCGACTCATTGGTTTTAATTATTCCCAAGACGCAGGATAGTTTGTAACTTATATTTTTTGCATTAATAAAAAGGTAGGCTGTAGTCTGTGAAACAACTGCAACTGAAAAGACCATATAGCGGCTCCTTAAACATACTCTGCCAGTAGTTTTTAAGATTTTATTTATCTTTCGATTGATTGACATCGGTGTAGTGGAGTGCACTGGAACTGCATCATTTTTATACTTTCTAGCAGAAGTGCAGAAAACTGGGTATGTTCCATTGACACTCCTGCTAGAAAGTGCAAAACCAGTGCACTCCACTACACCGGTGCACATCAATCGAAAATCCCATATCGAATTTTATTTCAAAGTTAGTTGCTAGGTTACACTAATCGTTTTACTTCCAATGATACAAACAATATAATTCATTCGGTTGTCCAAGCACATCAATTTTAGCGAAAACTATTTTTGTAACATCCAAATATATCAACCGTTGGTTCCGGTCTTCGTCAGTGCAAATTATTTATAATGTTCTTTTTATTCAATTTGCTTCAATGCTTTTAGTCTAAGTTAGACGAGATTTTTTTTGCAACCAGACAACTAAAAAATTTCCTGGTTGCTTTAAATTTTGTTAAATGGAAAAAATCACTCAATATTTTTTTCCTATTCCATCAACATTACTATTCTATCATTCAAAATTTGTCGACTGGTTACTAAAAACGAAATTGTTCCACTTTTGAATATTTTAAAATATATTGTATTCCACAAGACAAACTGTTTCTGGTTTAGTAATTGAATGAACAGGAAGCATGAACCTCTAATGTCATAAAACCAAACATCAATCTCCTTCAAATGTTAAGGATGTCAAACACATTCGAATAAAACCATTCACTATTCAATGTCCCCCCAAATTTTAAATATGTATAACAAAACAGATTTTCACTATTCGACAGATTCAATAGGTTGCAGTCAAAACTAAACGAATAAAAATAATAAAAGACAACAAACACATTCTTGTTATGCGCGCTGTTCTCCGGGGAAGCTGGGCGGCACGATTGTGATATTTGAGGTTTAAAATACTCACACTGATATTTCGCATTTTTATACTACCGCCCTCCCCTAAAGTCCAGAACCGGTTTTTTTTCTCCCAATTCGTCGTATAATCGATTTATTTTCTTTACAATTCAAACGTCAAAACGGCACAATACCAACGCAGCTGGATAAGTCAGTTCGCACCTCGATTCGCACCCAGCAAGCAAAGAGAATCTTGGTACTTATGTACAGCTTACTATGGAAAACGAATGGTGCACAGCGGTTGACATCTCGTCGAATGGGAGAGAGAATGAGCAACAGGTACTATTACGCTATGCTCATATACCTACACTAAAGAACAGTAATGATTCACCAGGCTCGGTGGTGGTGAACCAAAGCCGTCAACTCCGCAGCTCAGTTGTGAATGGATCAATGGGTGGCATATTCGTGAAGCGAAGAATGAATGAAAAGTGTTCGTTCTTTTTCAGCTCATTCGTTTTACAAGCTTCGATGATCAGATAACGACGGATCGAGCTCGTTTGGTATGAGCTAGTTTGCCAACTCATGCGTAATACCGTCAGAGCAGAGAGTAACATCTAACACCTCTTCTCTGCCAGCTCGTGGGAATGTAGGGCGATTTCCTGCATTAATTATGTGCAGATTTGTGCTACTTACGTATTCCATCAATACGGTGCCTTTCAAATTGATATATAAGCCGCCCCAAATTATACTGTTGGCATTTGTATCACCGCCGATAATGAGGGGAAACCAATTTCTGCCACAGCATGATGAAACCCTTTGGAAGTTATCGGAAGGTAATTTTTTGGAAATTTTTTTGAACAAGACAACAATGCGACAGCATAGTGGTCTTTTGTACTTATTAGGATACATATCTGAGCTTTAGTTATTGTTTTTAAACATATTAAAAATCTTCAAAATGGCGGCTATGGTAGCCACCTTCTAAATATTTTTTTTTGCTCTCTGCTAAATTATTTTTTGCGCTAATCATGCTACAGCCCAGACCAATTATCTAAAAAACATGAAACATTTTTCTTTTTTTAGGTAAGGGTTGTGTTGCTTACTTAAAACACGCAAATGTTATTAAACATTGAAATGTATATAATAATTTCATGCAAAAAGAAGTCGGATTTTCACCCATGTTTTGTTGTTATTAGCGAATGAATATTGTTTAAACAAGTAAGTTTTATCGATGTTAGAGTATTAAGCACAAGTGATGAGTGTCATTCGTTTTCGAGCTCTCCATCGAGACAGAGGTTGTTTTTTCTAGTCCGTAGTGCTGTGTGAGGTGACAAAGAATAGTTTTAATCCGCATTCAAGGTTATTTTGCCAGTTCGGTTCGGTCCTCAGTCTTTTGTTCGCGTGTGAGGATTAAACAATAGCCAGCTGTATAAGCTGGATCGGTTCGTCGTTGGACACCAGTTTAAAGCTAAGTGGTTTTTGTCTTTTGTAACACATTTATTGCTTTCTTCCGTCTGCGCGGGCGCTGACCCCGTGCGTTGACGTTTTCTATGGTTCCCTCTCCGGATGGTCAAATGGAAGTTGAATCGGGTTCAACTTCTAAGGCTCCCCCCCGGCCCAAATGCTATCCAGAACTCTCAACTGGTCCATTTGTGGTCTTCTTTCGGCCCAAGACTAAATCACTGAATCTTCTTCAGATTTCTAGAGACCTGACGGAACGGTTCTCGGCTGTGACCGAAATTTCAAAGGTCCGCTCGGACAAGATAAGGGTGTTGCTAGCCAACTCAAAGCAGGCAAACGATATTGCTTGCTGTGAGCACTTTACGCGGGATTATAACGTGTATATTCCGGCTGTAAGAGTACAATCCGAAGGCGTCGTAACCGATGAGAGTTTGACGTGCGAGGATCTGCTGAAGTACGGGGTTGGCCGATTCAGAGACCGCTTACTTCAGCCAGTTAAAATACTTGAGTGCAAACGTTTGCACTCAGTAGTAGTTGCGGGGGATGGTTCAAAAACGTACCCCCAATCAAACTCTTATCGGGTGACCTTCGCTGGTACCGCTTTGCCAAATTTCGTCCTCTTGCACAAGGTTCGTCTGCCTGTGCGTCTGTTTGTGCCGCGGGTCATGAATTGCACAAAGTGTAAACAACTGGGTCACACAGCCACCCATTGTAGCAACAAGGCCCGCTGTGGAAAATGCGGGGAGAATCATCTAGATGATTCGTGCAGTAAGCAAGCCGAAAAGTGTCCTTACTGTGCGGAGAGTCTGCATGATATCTCGGCATGTCCCGCGTACAAACTACGCGGGGATAAACTGAAACGTTCCCTTGCGGGACGATCCAAACATTCTTTCGCAGAAATGTTAAAGAATGCTACGCCGCCATCCTCAGCAAACATCTATACTCACTTGCCTCCTGACGAGGGCGAGGCTGGTAACCCACAAGAGGGAACATCTACTAGGGTGCCTAGAATTTATAGGAAGAGGAGGAACACTTCCTCTCGTAAAGTTCCTTGTAAAGGCCAGAAGGTGTCCCTTGAGGGGGCTCCGAAAGTCACATCTATTGGAAGTGTTGCAACCAAACCGAAGCAATTAGCTCCTGGTCTCGGAGGATTAAGCTCAGAGAAGGAGTTCCCAGCACTTCCAGGAACATCAAAAATCCCAAGTGTTCCTTTGTTTCAGTTCGAGAGTAATCACAGCACTGGAATTATAAAACTCTCGGACATAGTGGACTGGATAATAAAAACTTTCAATATTACTGATCCTATTAAAAGTCTTATGTTAGCTTTTCTCCCTACAGTGAGAACATTTTTGAAGCAGTTGACTGCTAAATGGCCCCTCCTCTCAGCGATTGTATCCTTCGATGGCTAACTCATCGAACGAGGTCACGGATTTGATCACTGTTCTACAGTGGAATTGCAGAAGTATCATCCCGAAAATCGATTCCTTCAAAATTTTAATAAATAATTTGAGTTGCGATGCATTTGCATTATGTGAAACTTGGTTAACTTCCGACATAGATCTCAACTTCCACGACTTTAATATTATTCGCCTGGATCGAGACACCCCTTATGGAGGAGTGCTTTTGGGGATCAAAAAGTGCTATTCCTTCTACAGAATTAACCTTCCCTCGATAACAGGTATTGAAGTTGTCGCTTGTCAAGTAACAACCAAAGGCAAAAGCCTTTGCATAGCTTCCATATATATTCCCCCCAACACCGCGGTTGGGCACCGACGGCTACAAGACATCTTAGAATCCCTGCCAGCACCGCGACTAGTTTTAGGAGACTTTAACTCTCACGGTACAGCATGGGGTTGCCTCTATGATGATAACCGGTCTTCCTTAATTCAGGATCTTTGCGATAACTTCAATTTGACAATTTTAAACACGGGTGAAATGACACGGATTCCTGCTCCTCCAGCGCGCCCGAGCGCCTTAGACTTGTCCCTTTGCTCAACATCGCTGCGGTTAAATTGCACGTGGAAGGTAATTCCTGATCCCCACGGCAGCGACCATCTGCCGATTGTAGTCTCAATCAATAACGGTTCAAGGCCATTGAAATCAATCAATATTTCGTATGACCTCACACGAAATATCGATTGGAAGAGCTATGCTGCCGCGATATCCGACAACATCGAATCTACCCAAGAACTTCCTCCGGAGGAAGAGTACAGCTTTTTGGCTGGCTTGATTCTCGACAGCGCGAATCAAGCTCAGACTAGGCCAGTACCCGGCGCGAACATACAAAAACGTTCTCCCAATCCCTGGTGGGATAAAGAGTGCTCAGACGTGTACGCAGAGAAGGCCGCCGCGTTTAAGACCTTCCGGAACGACGGGTTACCCGCCAGTTTTCGACAGTACGCGACGTTAGACAAGCGAATGAAGAGTTTGATGAAAGCCAAAAAACGCGATTATTGGCGCCGGTTCGTCGACGGATTAACGAGAGAAACATCGATGAGCACTCTTTGGGGAACAGCCCGACGTATGCGAAATCGAAACAGTACTAATGAGAGCGTGGAATATTCAAACCGTTGGATATTCGATTTCGCCAAGAAGGTTTGTCCGGATTCCGCCCCGGCACAGAAGATTTACCGCGCCGCGTCTCCTCACGATAGCGCGAACGAAACACCTTTTTCGATGGTGGAGTTCTCACTTGCTCTCTTGTCGTGTAACAATAAAGCTCCGGGGCCAGACAGAATCAAATTCAACTTGTTGAAGAATCTGCCTGACTCTGCCAAGAGACGCTTGTTGAACTTATTTAATAAGTTTCTCGAGGCTAACATTGTCCCACTCGATTGGAGACAAGTGAAGGTCATCGCCATCCAAAAACCAGGAAAACCAGCCTCCGACCACAATTCGTACCGTCCGATCGCAATGCTATCCTGTATCCGGAAGTTGTTCGAGAAAATGATCCTATCCCGCCTCGACAATTGGGTCGAAGCAAATGGCTTACTGTCAGATACACAATTTGGCTTTCGCAAAGGCAAAGGGACGAACGATTGTCTTGCGTTGCTCTCAACTGAAATTCAAATGGCCTATGCTAGCAAAGAGCAGATGGCATCAGTGTTCCTAGATATTAAGGGGGCTTTTGATTCAGTTTCGATCAACATTCTTTCAGAGAAGCTGCACCAGCATGGTCTTTCAGCGACTTTAAACAACTTTTTACTAAACTTGTTGTCGGAAAAGCACATGCATTTTTCGCATGGTGACTTATCGACATCACGATTTAGCTACATGGGCCTTCCCCAGGGCTCATGTCTAAGCCCCCTTTTATACAATTTCTATGTCAACGACATTGATGAATGTCTTGACAATTCCTGCACGTTAAGGCAACTTGCAGACGATGGCGTGGTGTCTGTTACGGGACCCAAAGCTGTCGATCTACAAGGACCATTACAGAATACCCTGGACAATTTGTCTGCTTGGGCTATTAAGCTGGGTATCGAATTCTCCACGGAGAAAACTGAGCTAGTTGTATTTTCAAGGAAGCGTGAACCAGCACAACTACAGCTTCTATTAATGGGTCAAACTATCGCTCAGGTCTTCACAGTAAAATATCTAGGGGTCTGGTTCGACTCGAAAGGTACTTGGGGATGCCATATTCGGTATCTGAAACAGAAATGCCAACAAAGGATCAACTTTCTTCGTACAATAACCGGAACATGGTGGGGTGCCCACCCAGGAGACCTAATTAGGTTGTATCAAACAACGATACTGTCGGTAATGGAATACGGATGCTTCTGCTTTCGCTCCGCCGCGAACATACATTTCATCAAACTCGAAAGAATTCAGTATCGTTGTTTGCGTATCGCCTTAGGGTGCATGCAGTCGACCCATACGATGAGTCTCGAAGTGCTGTCGGGCGTTCTCCCGTTGAAAAATCGATTTTGGGAACTCTCATATCGATTGCTCATTCGATGCGATATCTTGAACCCGGTCGTGATTGAAAATTTCGAAAGGCTTGTTGAGCTCAATTCTCAGACCCGTTTCATGTCCCTGTACTTTGACTACATGGCGCAGAATATTAACCCTTCTTCTTACAATCCCAACCGTGTGCATTTCATAAATACTTCTGAATCTACTGTTTTCTTCGACACATCCATGAAAGACGAGATTAGTGGAATTCCGGACCACATACGCCCACAAGTGGTTCCAAACATTTTTTATAATAAATTCCGAGAAGTCGACTGTTCTAAGATGTTTTATACTGACGGATCAAACCTCGAAGGATCCACTGGCTTCGGTATTTTCAATCAAAAGTTCACCGCCTCCTACAAACTCAGTGACCCTGCTTCAGTTTACGCCGCAGAACTAGCTGCCATTCAGTATACCCTTGGAGTCATTGAAACATTACCCGCAGACCATTACTTCATCGTTTCGGATAGCCTCAGTTCCATTGACGCTATTCGCTCGATGAAACAAGGCAAGCACTCCTCGTATTTTTTGGGGAAAATACGGGAGCTACTGAGTGCTTTATCTGACAACTCTTTCCAGATTACCTTGGTATGGGTCCCTTCTCATTGCTCCATTCCGGGCAATGAGAAGGCAGACTCCTTAGCTAAGGTGGGTGCCTTAGAAGGAGACGTTTACGAAAGACCAATTTGCTTCAGCGAATTTTTCAGTATTACTCATCAGAGAACCCTCGAAAGTTGGCAAACTTCGTGGGGCAGTGGAGAGCTGGGAAGGTGGCTACATTCGATAATCCCTAAGGTATCGACGAAACCTTGGTTCAAGGGGATGGATGTGGGTCGTGACTTCATTCGTGTGATGTCCCGACTCATGGCAAACCATTACACGCTGGATGCACATCTCCGGCGTATTGGGCTCGTGGATAGTGGTATCTGCGCTTGTGGCGACGGCTATCACGACATCGAGCACATTGTCTGGGCGTGCACCGAGTACAGTTCCGCTAGGTCTCGGCTAATGGATACCCTGCGGGCCCGAGGAAGACCAACCAACGTCCCGGTTCGAGATGTGCTGGCAAGCCGCGATGTTCTCTATATGTCCCTTATATACACCTTTGTGAAAACCATCAATATACAAGTCTAACTGCCCCTTGTTATCTCCTTATCATTCTCAGAACGCTCTTCCACCTGTATCAAACCATCTGTATCGACTGAGCCAACAAACACGGGACCTACGGCACGAACATAACACGCTTAACTCGAAATGTAGCCAATCCACATCTGAGCCGTACTACGAAATCGTCTGGAAAAACCCCTGCCATCTTGAGGAGGACCACCCGGCGTCCCAGTACATGATTCCCCTGATGAAGGCCCCCGAGTTTGTAATCCATCCGTTGATCTCACGATGCCTGAAACTGAAATAATTTTCTCTCCCTGCCATCTTTGTCTACCCTCCCTCCCCTGACTCTTATACCCAGAAGTAACACCCCTACCCCCCCCCCCCAATATCATCACGAAGCATTTAGCTCTTCTTGTCTCTTCTAGTTTTAACTATTATATTATATAATCTCGTTGAAATTGCCCAACTCTACTACCCACAAAAATAACTATAATTACGAATCTTTACAAAATTCAATCATGCCCTCTAGTTATTCCTAGTTTTAATTTAGTCGTACAAAATTGTCCCCCTTAATTAAACATTATTTGCTCCAATAATCTCACTGATAAAAATGTCAAACCATATTGCCACAAAAACTAAATGACCCCCCTAATCTTACGAAAACAATATTATCCCCTTGTGTAGATATATAAGATAGCTATAAAATCGCATTAGTTTCATTTTTAAAAAATCAATATGTAATCCCCTAGTTTTAAGCAATTTAAAATGTAAAACAAAACAAAATTGGCACCTTTAAGCTAACGCAACGTGCCTTATCAAATAAACGATTTGAATAAAAAAAAAAAGTGATGAGTGTAATCTTAAAAAATAATCTAGATTGAGTTTTATACGTGTAGCGTTCCTTTCATAATCGTGATTACCGACTGAAAAAAGTGGTTTCGATAAAACGCGCTCAAAATTTTTTTTCCGTCACCGCGAGAGAGGTGCGATGAGAGGTACCGACACCACCACACGAGAGGCGCGGAATAACCACTTAGCGCGGCTCCGCGCTCTCCTTCCTAGGATATTCCAAAATTATTCTCAGTACGACGTCCAAACTTCAGGATTATATTTTCGGCTAGTATTGTTATCGATTACAGGAGAAAAAGTACTATGGGATAAATGATCTAAAAAATTTTCAACGTTCAAGATCACCTAATATAATAATCCTTTTTTTTTGAAGGTTTGACAACTTCGGGAAGTTATCAACATAAAACAGCGCCTGCTTTGATATAGAAATTTTAGTGATTAATTCTCATAGAGGTAATTATGGTGAATTAATTTTTCAAAAATATTAAGAGACATGGTGCCTTCAACGAAGTTTTTGATAATGTCATTTCAAACAATTTTGTTGAAAATATGAAGGCTACATGAATTCAACATATAGGGATTTAAATTAACTGGGCATGCTATATTTCTCTTAGTGAAGAAAAATTTAGGTGAAAACTATTTTTTTCTGCGCTACGGATAAAATTGTTTGAAACAATCATTGCGAGTTGAGAACACAAAACCTATAACTAAATTATGGATGGATGAAACTGAAACTTGCGTTTCGACTTCATATCATCAGAATCCGACACTAACTTGGTGGGCGGACTAAGCCAGCGCCGAATTGATGCTAGCTCCTGAAAATGGAATCACTCTTTGTGTTTTTGAGTCCTTTTTATCCCTGGGAATTATTTGTTTTAAATCCAGTTCCCTTATTTTTTTGTAAGCTTCAAAGGCACCTTGAACGCAATGTGAATTTATTATTTAATTACCGCAGAAGTGATTTATCAAATACAGTAATTTCAGAATAGCTTGTTGTAAAGGTTTTCTACTACTATATTTCGATACTCTGAATATGTGGGATATTTATGTGTCTGACAAAGTTGTTTGAAATAGCACTTTCGAAAACTTTGCTGGAGACATTAAGTCTCGACCCAAATTTGGTTGAAGAGTAATTCTTGTCTATAATTACTTCTAGGAGGATTAACCATCAAAATTATTCTATCAGCAGATGAACAGTTTTACGTTTTGAAATTCTTCAATGTTACTTAACATCGAAATTTGGCAGTTTCGAATGAATGTGATCGTGACTGTTAAAAATTTATCGAGCATTAATTTTACTTTTCTTCATTAGTCAACCTCACAACTTGCAGTACTAGTACGTAGCACACAAAATGTTAGTACGCCATTCATTGCATCCTGCTAAGAGGCTATTCATATAGTTGATAATACAACCAAAATCCAATGCTCATAAAACCGATCCTGACCTGCTAAAGACAAAATTACATCAGCTTTCAACTAGTTTCTGAAATGTTATTCTTGTTGTTAACCATATTGAATTGTTGTCTAAACTCTACACAATCTAAAAAAATACATTTTCAGCAAATGTTGAAATGTATGCAAATTTTCGGTAAACAAGCTTATGTTTTATATGCAATCAACCTATTCAAATTTAGATTCCCATTCGAAAAATTGTCTCTAATCCATATTTTGAAGCATCTTTCCAAAAATGAGCTCATAATAATTCAGACAGTTATTTTATTTTACATTGAAGTAATTTGACAACTATGGGATTTTGGCTAAGAGATATGTTACAAGATCCCACAGTTTTCCAAAAGTTTTCATGATGCTTTAAACACAATTCTCAATGTAGTGATCAGAGAATATTTTTCCAAAAATATTTTGTGGAATATTAAATTAAATTCGCCAGTATCATTTTTTTTTTCAATCCAATTAATTTTGGGTTTGGGGGGGGGGGGTTTAACCCCCAAAACCCCCCCTGGCTACGCCACTGATTATGAGGATCGGATGAATAGTTTTTGAGATATTGCGTTCACCACAACGGTACTTTTCAAAAAACATAGTTCCGAGATAATTGCGTTTAAAGTTTTGTATTAACTTCATACGCGGAAGAAAAGGCGCGCTGCGAACGGCTGTAGTTTGAAATCTAGTGCTCCGATTAGGATGAAATTTCGCACAGATATTTTCAAAAGTATGTGCTTTCAGAATATTCAATAAATTTTTTTTCGATTTTTTGAGTTCCAACTTTGTATATAACCCCTTAAGAGTC
Organism: Topomyia yanbarensis; assembly: GCF_030247195.1. Taxonomy (NCBI): domain Eukaryota; kingdom Metazoa; phylum Arthropoda; class Insecta; order Diptera; family Culicidae; genus Topomyia; species Topomyia yanbarensis. The sequence goes on along the minus strand of NW_026683747.1, from coordinate 155,168 downwards.
ATTCATTTCACTTTCGTTTCCGTTGTCGCATCGTTACGACTGGCATAGTGTTCGTGTTCAGATGTTGTTTCTTGTTTTTTCTTTTCAACTTGCAGGTCCTCCGTATTAACCACCTCGCTAATGGTACTGACTGTTGATTTGAAAGTACCGGGCGCAGTCTTTGTTGTCCGAATCACAACCACAAATTTATCAATCGTTTTGGTTCAGATGATGGTATTACTGACTCTTTGCTGTATTGCATCGACTTAGATAAGTTGTTCTTAACCCTCCGGCACCCTCGCGCGGATGACTCGCCGAATGAGCAGCCGCTGTTGCTGGTAGAAGATTTCATTAGAGTTTCGGAAGGTGTTGCACAAAATACAACGGCGCCAGTGCCGGAGGGTTAACAATTCCTATGCAAGGTTTCTCGTAATGTACAGTCTTATCATAGAACGGTCACGTATTATGTACTGAATAGCTGTATCCCATTGGTTGTTGGAAACAGATTGATTACGCTTTGATGGCTCTCTACTCTTTCATCGTACACTAGACCTCCATGTTCGTAAGAAATCATGTAGTTGCTTTACAATATTTACAATATTTCTTCTGGTTGCAACACTAAATTCCTTACGAAAATGTTGTTTGAGAGCAAAAAATGGAATCAAATATTGATACAAAAACGGACTGAGAAGAGAACAAAATCACGCAACTGAATCTGAACATTTTGTCCGATACTACTTACACTATATATTTTCAATTCTTGGTAAGATGAAAACAGCACACGCTCTCGTCATCAGAAACGCATACCACTTACCTTAACCTGAACAAATATTTTATCTGTGGTGTAGGACCGTGGAAACCAATAGAGAGCTAGTACGGTTTTATGCGGATTTCTATAACCGGAACAGGCGGTCCGTAGTGTAATTCTTATCCGGCTGGATCTGCTGCTCGGAGAAAGAATCTGACATTGAAAGTCCAATACAACAATAATATACTAAGAGCGAAAAAAGTTTATAAATGAGCTTGTAACGACCCAAGCAAAAAAGAAACAAAAAAAGCGAAAATGAGAAAATAATGAGTATTGAATGTTACTTAGGAAGTTGAGATGAAGAAGAAAACAGCGTGATCTATTTGAAACACGTCTTCTGATTACGGAGATTTAAACCTGTGCGTTTTCACAAGAATAAAACTTTTCATTTAAAAATTACAGAATATCTAAACAACTGAATCAAAAGATATCGGCGAATCGATTAAAGAGCGCTCGTTCGACCTTATAACCAAACCATTTCTGTATTGTCGAATATTTTGTAGGCCAAAGACGCATACCAAACGTGTAAACATCCATTTCGCGGAACACGATCAGAAAGCTACTTGCTTCCACGAACACTTGTATAACGTGTCAATAAAACCCTCGAAGCCACTCTTGTCCCTTATATTACACCACGTCTGACACCACATTAAACATGTCACAAAGAGTGTTCTATCCGTGTGCTGACATTTATGGGATGATTTATCTTTTATTCGAGCAGGGTGAAAGATAGACAACTGTCCTCCTGTTATACCGCGGGGAAATAATCTTACTACCGTTACTCGTCGTGGGGTGGTTGGTGGTGATAATTTCTCCATTTCTGCTATTTGTTTACTACGCTTCGCCCTAGTTTTTTTTACTTGTGACTGACTTAGCGTTTCCAAGAGGCCTTTTGGCGAAATGGGACAACCATGAAAGTGGGTCGGCCAACGGTCTGGCATCATATATTTTGCCGTGAGCGATGGTGATGAAAGATTCGTAACGAATCTGAGTTTGAAGCAGTAATCAATGGTTTTCAGGCCGGCATGTGATTAATGACAGAAAACGACTATATAAAACGAGTATTGAGCTGTCTGGAATGCAATTATTTTCAATTGATGACTTCATAGCATTTTTGAATGATTAATTAACCGAAAAAATGGATGAACACAATAGATATTCAATGAAAAATTAAATGTCACGCTACGCTACAGAGTACTGATCTACTCATACATGACCGGGTGTCCATTTCCACTTAAAACATTGATGAGATGAATACCTCGTTTGAATGAAATTTTACAAGCCCTCTTTATGGTTAATAATCAATCACCCGGTACTCCTGCGTTTAATGACGATATTCGCGATTTTGACGCGTCCACCAGAACCGCAATGTCGCACTTGGCGTTTGATGCCCAGGCGGTAGGACGATAATGTACCACCAAATGTCTCTCCCCCATCCGATTTCCTCTAGCTCAAAGATTGGACAAACTGAGAAACCATCGCTTGGTTCGTTTCAAGCCAAGACCGGTGCCGAAAGGATTACACTCCATCAAGCGGCAGATGTCGCAGCTTATGCGGTCGTAATCCATCACCTATTGGGGCAGTGTTGCCATATACAACGTGTGCTCTAATCTGCGTTCTCGATAAATGATGCTTCAGGGCTACAAAATTACGACCGTCTCATGTACTAAGTGTTGAATAATAGTGTATTGACACAATTAATCCAGCTGCAGACAAGTTTAATGACCATTAGACGGTGCAGTGTATTGAAGGAAAGTACCTATCCTAGCTTGCAGCACGCAACTACGAAGCTTTTCGCTCCATTATCACTGCTAGTAGAAGGTGACGGTAACAGCTGTTCCCGACCAGGACCTTTTCTTATTGTGAGATGCTCGACGCTCGCAAGTAATCCCTTGATGCGACAGTTTTGCTTTATCTAAGCAAGACAGAGAGAAAGAGAGGAAGAGCCGATTACAGCAAACTGCAAACCAACATTTGACAATGACAAACCACAAAGCTACAGAGCAGATAGTGGTTAGGTACAGACGGTCTTCTTCTGCTACTTAGAAGTGAACCAAACTGTTAACCTATCAACTCGGCACTAAAGACTGCTTTTGTAATAATCACACTGCAAGCAGGATAAGAACACTATCGTCGACAGGCTACCATAACACTAAAAAACTGGATGTATTCTGCTACTAGGAATATTCAGCCTTTTTGCTGAGGGGTGATAAAGATATTCTGTTGAGCTGCCAGCTGTCACCCTCTTGACGTCAGCGGTTACTTTCGTAGAGTGGATTCTGATAGAGACGGATCACTACTTGTCGGCGGCCGGGAGCGATTGTCGATGTGGCAGTTTGTCAAAATTCTAAATTGAATCATTCTGTTAGAAGATTGTTAGATGGATGTCGAGTTTGGCTGCCAATGCGATTTCGAAGGATAAAATGAAATGAAAAACCAAACATTGGCATTTTCATAAAAGAACTAAGATCTACTTGCATCTATATAACCATAACATAGCAGTGACTATGGCAAGAAATTTGTTTATGGCGGTGTACGGGGTGTTCTTTAATGGAATTTTTCGATTTTTTTTTTAGATGATAAAATTAAATCTATATTGGAGTAAAAGCGTTAGTACTACATTCCGCAGCGGAACTTGACCTTCTATTTCGACAGACTTCGTAACCGATTCTTAGGACATTACATGTACACGATCCTACTTACACTAACAATACATGTCCACGATCCTACTTACACTAAGAATCATTCCTGATTGGGACTCGAATATACGACGGCTAGCTTATGAGACAAGTACTGTACCCTCTGAACCGTCAGGGTGGGTAACCGAGAATAGAAGTTCGAAAAACAGAGCATACTACGTAAAGCTGATTTAATTCTTGCATAACAATACGAAAAGTATATGTAATCGATTTTTACATCGAAGAACCCTGGTCTAATTTTTGTAATTGAACTACATAGCTTATTTTTACATTCTACTGAAGGTTTTACGAAAAGTTGACTGCCTTTCCTAACTTTATTCTCGACTGCTTGTTTGATATAGTTTACAAGTTCGGTATTAAAAACAGTCCTAACAGCCATCACCTAAGTATTCAAAATCTTGTAAACTTGGAGCATCACTTCGAAGTTACGCTTTAGTCCAATCTCATCCAGAACAAATGTTTTCTGGATCGATCACAAAAACTACATATGATTGAGATCCCTTACTCACGAACTGTTCGTTCATCTTTCACCAAACTACTTTCATCGCCTGTGAAGCATAGTGCTTACATATGAAATGAATCATAGCAACCTAGTTTCGCGAACACATGCTCGCCAAAGTTGTGACAAAAAATGAAGAAGCAAATCAGTTGAATTTTTGTTCTATCCCTTCCCAAGCTCTTCTCGAGCGACTCGCGGTTTGCTTTTGGTGTTGATGAAACAATTCTGATTTCGATGTCGCTTTCCATAGTTTAAGGAGGGGTGCTACAGGGTAAACCCGCTATCCCACCAAATTTTCTAGTCTTGACAAACTGGTATATACAGTACTACCTAGCGGTGAAAACACGACCAAGTGGGCTGTTTTCATGTAAATGTAAAACGCTAAACCGGAAGTCGCCTTCTTGGTTTTCAGAATGGTGCCAAAATCGATCTCTGGTATCTATTCGTAAAGCCCGTTCCAAATATACACATATTGATTAGGTTATTGAGAACTCAGCATTTGCCACAAAAAATGAGGTGCCGGCAACCGATTTTAGTAACCTTTTTGAAAACTGATCAAAAAGAATTGTGGCGAACATTTCGGTGCTATTCAATGTTGAATCACAAAATAGAATAAATTCAAGTCGTAAATATTCAATGCGCATACTTTTTCGAACGATTTACATTTTTCTATAACACTAAGCAAATCATCAAAAAATCTTTTAAGTAGAGTTTCACTTGTTCAAAAAATATATTGGTTGTAGAACAGAACATTCGAGTCTGTTCGCTTCAGCAATCGGTATGAAAAGATCGTGCTAATATAACACACAAATAATATTTATCAGAATGTCCATGTCTGCTTTCTGTCAAAAGTTACGTAGGGGTGCCGACAACTGACCACTTTACCCTAATGAAATTGATCATGCAATGCACGAGTTCATTCGTCGTTTTCTGCAACGAAGTATTTTCGTGCATTGTAAATACACCGAAACCTCCATTTACGAACTCTTTTTACATTTCTTATAAAAAAAAGTATAGAATTCGCTCAAACTTTCAAGATTTTTTCCGAGGCCCGGAGGGCCGAGCCTTATATACCAATCGAATCAGCTCGACGATTTGGGACAATGTCTGTGTGTGTGTCTGTGTGTGTATGTAACGGACAAATTCTCATTCGTGTTTCTCAGCAATGGCTGAACCGATCTTATCCAAACCAATTTTAAATGAAAGAACTAAAAAACAGTATGAACGCTATTAATTTGTTTTTGATTCGAAAGAAAAGTTAATTAGGGTTCGCACGCGCAACAGGCGGGCTGGCGAAGTAGTCAGTCGTGGAAGTCAGTCAATAGTAAGTTCTTCGTCCGACCGGGACCGGTACGAAGTTTTTAGCAGTCAGTTAGTAATTAACACCTCGCCCGGCAGAGACCGGAGCGATAAATTAAGTTCATAATTGTCGTGCGAAAGTTTGCTTAGGTTTCGAAGTAGTCAGTGATAATTACGCGTAACAGGCGCGTGAGATGCAGAATTTATATAAGAAAGTGTAAGTTCATAATTGTGTTCGTGTTGTAATTCATCCGATCGATAAAATATCACCTGCACGTTTTATAAAACCAGTGGCCACTCGGCCGCGTCGCTACACTCTGTTACTATTTTCTGAAAAATTAATTCTGCATAATTTTAAAACTTCAAAAATTAAGGTTTCGGAATTATGCCGTTTAGACATTAAGATCGATTTTCACCAAACCCCCACCAATTGTAAAATTGGTATTGTAAAAAAACGTAAGGGCGATACTTCAATGCTGATAGGTGGGACCGAAAAAGTAATCAATCGCCAAAGGGACTATATACTATATATACAATAATTTTGTCAATTTCAATAGCAAACACAAATTTTAATTTAATAATTTCAAATACTTTATGAAGTTTTGGGTTTCGATCACTGAATCATGCAATCTAGGATGTAAAAAACACAATAGTTCGTAAATAGGAAATAAAACCAAGTCTGGAAATATGCACTGTTGATTTTCTTTGAATGGTGGGTTTTTTCAAGAAAAAGCGATGATTTCTTAATTCTCAGTCGCGTAGGAAATTTGAGTAAAGTATAAACTTCAAATCGATTAAAAAAAATCGATTTTTTTGGCTAAGTACAATATACATAACCCCTTTAGAAAAATCAGTTTTCCCACCACAATGCATTGATTGAGGAATTTAGATATTTTATTAACAGAGCATTAGCAATAATTCGTTTGTATGTCTATTTTATGGGTGATTTTTTCGCCTTCCCATTGATTTGGTTTGAGATTTCTAGCACTGATGTTGTCCTATGCTGATTTGAGTGATTCTCTGAGTCCTGCCACTATCCCATGTAGTATGTGTTATCAAAACATCGCGAAGCATGAAGTTCTAAATGTTCTCAAACGATATAATATCCGAAGAGAGTGATAAGAGTTATAAGAAATGTCTCATCACACTGTTAGGTGGATTAAAAGCGTTTTTTACGTAATATTCGATTTACGTAACTTTTTTTACGAACTAAATTCGAAATAACAAACTCTTTTTGGAAAGTTTGAGTTCGTATATTACAGCATGAAGTTATATACTTATGTATTCTTAGTTAATTGTTACTAATATAAGTTGGGTATTTTAGGAATGGGGTTGACAAGTGCATGACGGAAATCGATGTATTGAACTATTTTGGAATCCAATTATCTATAACCTCAACAATATGGGTATTTTCGGGATAGGGTTGACGAGTGCATGACGGAAATAGAACCCATATTGTTCGTTGTCAAGAATAATGCTCAACCGGCAATCGTCATATTGAACTTGGAAAAGTTTCCAATTATCCATTTTCAGTATCTACTTGTCAAGCCCGTTACAAAAATACCCATATTGTCAGGGTTATCAAGAATATTGTTCAACCAACGAATATTAATAAGAATGTGAAGCAAACTTTTTTTACGAACTAAATCCCAAATAACGAACAAAGTCAACTAATTCCATTTCGTAAATGGAGGTTTCAGTGCAGTAGGTTTCGTAAATTTATGAACAAGAATGGTCGTTTTAGGAACGAAAGTTTTCGTAAATTTTATATATTCATTGTACACTGCATGAATGTTATCGTTGTTAACAGCATTGTTTTTCATGAATGAAACGAAATGTTTTGTTTATTTTAATAAACGTTTGTGTATATTACGAACGATTTCGTTGGTTGCACGAATTCATTTCGTTCATCTTAGAAAAGTGTTCGTATTTATTAACCTCTTATTTTTTCATTCGATCTTTTAGGATCGATGTTTGATAATAACGATTTTTTTTTTAATTTAAAAAAATCGATCTGGCCAAATCGATTGTATTGTGGTTTGAAGAAATGATGAAGGACATTTTTCGTAAAATTCACTTATTTAGTGTACATTGCACGAATGTTATCCTTGATAACGGCATTATTTTTCATGAATGAAACGAAATGTTTCGTTTATTTTAGTAAACGTTTATAAATATTACGGATGATCTTGTTGGTCGCACGAATTCATTTCTTCCATCTTAGAAAAATTTTCCTATTTATTATAATATTATTTTTTTCATTCGATCTCAAAGGATCGATGCTTAACAACAACGATTTTTTTCACTAAAAAGATCGATCTGTGTAACGAGTACGTTAATTGTAAATAATTAAATGTATATAGATTTGTAAATTTTAGTACCTATGCATAAATTGGTATTTTTCAAAACTGTTTATTATGCTTGGTATCCATATCATAAATTTAAGCCATGGAGAAATGTTCACAATATCGACCTCCTACGGTAGCGCGAGAGAGACTTCATCAAGAGACTTGCTATAATACGAACTTGATGAGTGCCCGCAGTTCTTCGCAAAGGCCCATTACTAATTTGCTGGCCCAGCGATGCCGCCGGTGAGGGGAGGGATTGGGCTGCCTAAAGAGGCCATCGACCCTTGGTCAATTTCACGACTATTTGCACTGATGGGAGAGCGTTTTGTTTCACTCTAATGTTTGGACAGGCAGCAGCCGTGCATGATAGAAGCCGGCCACAGAAATGAGATGCGGTCATGAAACTGGGGAAGTTCGGGATGATCAATGTGATATTAGAATTGTCTCTATTGTCCACTTCGTGGAAATTGCGTCAGATCCGCTGACGAAGATCTCCAAATCGCGGTTATTCTGAGGATGCCCAGAGCCCAATAAACCTTTGATCGTTTCAGTGGAAGAGGCAAGAGTGGTTCAATTTTGTTCGCGCCGTGATGTGTTTAGTGTGATAAATTGACTCGACTTTAATTGTTTCACCAAATTGCTAATAAGTTTCCCTCTTCAATAGAAAAGCATTGGTAGTATAGCGATAATAAGCATGGCGATTCTAGCGTGTGGGCCGTTAGAGAAGTTAATGTAAACCGGTTATTTATGGTTACCACAAAATGTGCGCGTGCTGATTTGTCCTCGTGTGACTGCAATCTACTTCATAGGTTCGTGGCAGCCGTCGAAAGTCCGACACATCACACATCTTCGTTAGCGACCGCTCTTGACCCCACGATTCGGTTCAAGGTTGGTCCCGGCGGTACACGTGGCCGGAAGAAGGCAACGTCTGTCAAATCGCGCCTTGGCAGGACCATTCGAAGACAGCAGATTCAACATCAACAGCAATCTACACCTTCCGGTGACGACCGGAAGTTTCGACGGAAGTACCCCGTCTGCGTAAGTTCCACGAATCGGCAGTGGAGACCATCGTCGTCAGTCCAGTTCGATCAAGGGTGATGGCACGTTGTGTCAGCAGTAGCAACAGTAGCGAAAAGAATCGCCGTCTTCTGCCAGCATGTCCACGTAAATCCTAGGTCGTGAATACAGTGAAATATATGTTGCGATTATCCATGCGCATGGGGTCATATTAGATGGCCTTACCCTACCGTCAGATTTTGCCAGCCGTGGCTCGAAGTAATATTGCAAATTAAATAGCACCGCACGGTATCAAACAATACGCACGCCGAGAGCACGCACAATGTGCTATGTATATCGCCACACGCCCATCGAAGTCTTTGGGGTCTAGTTTATTTTGGTCGGTATTCTTTCTCGTCTTTTTTTGTATTTTTTTCAACCGGAATCACTCTCGAATCGAACGCTAGTTCGTCAATTGGTCAGATTGGACTCTACCAGTGATGAAAAACCCCCGCGACCAGAATCTTTTCTTCGGAACTAGTTCGTATTGATCATTTCGGATATTTCTCGTGTACATTATACGCGCGGCTCGGATGGTTGTGATCAGCTAGCTTGCTTCCTTCCTGCATTGCGGAAAACCAGAACCTTCTCCTGAAGGGTCTCACAAGTCCGGGCAGCTATAAACCAGGTGGGTGGTCTCTCAACTGAGAGTGGCGCATAAACCACCCACTTACTTGCCTCGCAAGCTCGTTAGGCTGGCCAGTTACATGTGGCAAAATCGATTTTGTTTCGACCTGCTAACCCCTATTGAGGACTAAAAAGATTGTGGTGTGATGTATTGGCCGCTTGATGAACGAAAGTTTTCGTAAATTTTACATATTTAGTGTATATTGCACGATCATTATCGTTGATAACGACATTATTTTTCGTGAATGAAACGAAATGTTTCGTTTATTTTAATAAACTTTTGTGTATATTACGAACATTTTCGTTGGTCGCACGAATTCATTTCGTTCATGTAAGAGATGTTTTCGTATTTAATAGCATTGCTCTGGCTCAAAACAACTCAAATTTATTCATACAATAGCAACGAGCAGTTCGCGATGGCTCAACTGAACCCGTACTGCTCCGGACTCTGGATCAACTGGAAGCGAAGGAGGTCGGGAAATCTTCCTGAAACCGGCGGACGTGGATACTGTTACTAAATAGTCAGACCGAGACCGTTGTGATGACCAACAATTATCTGACGTATAGCAACAATGACTTCATATTTTACCTCTATTCAAGCTCTTTTAACGTTGACGGTTTGACAAATGGTGCTCGTAAATATTATAAAGACTCTCGTATATAGCAGCAAACAATTCGTTTGCCTAATGAAGCCGTTTCGTAATAAGCCAACGAAAGTCGTTTCGTGGTTTTCACGTAAAACTCGTTATAAAAAATAAAAGTGTTTCAATAGAACTACGAAAGATTCATCATATGTACGAAAAATTCGTATATTTTATGAAAATTGTCTGTACGAAACTAATTTGTAGCGATTTACGAATATATTCTATGAGTGTAGTGATAGATCCTGTGATACTTTGCGAAAGGAACTTTAGTACATGGCCTGGTACACTTTTACTGGTGGGCTGTATCTGTTCTGTCAGAATATATAGTGAACCAGCCGTCTCGTGATAGCTGAACTACGCGAAAGACGAATGCAAAACTGACCCTGTTTGTATAGCCTGTTCTGCTTCTATCTGTTCTGTTTCTACCTGATTTCTATAACGAACTGTACAGTGACGCATTTTATAATGAATACAGTTTCGCACAATGCGCATATGGCTCATTTTGTATGTGTATTAAACTCGAATGAGTAAAACTATCTATCTTTATATACATGCAAAATTCCCAAAGGGGAAATTTTTTGGACAAGACCAAATTTTTGTGCATAAGGACACAAGACCTTACAGTCCGGTTTCTCCTCTTGCTCAGATCAGAAGCTAGAAACCGTTCCGCTGCTATAGCAGGGCAAGTGATCAAATTTACCCGCGCGCCGTTTGTTCTATTTGCTAAAGCAAAAATTAATACCTACCTAGTGTGTGAAACGTGAACAAACAATGAGTAACAATACAAAGCAAGTGTATGTCCCGTTACGGGCAAACTGTGTTGCTGTTGACTACTCGAAATGTCCTGTGAGACCATCAATTCGTGAAGTGAAGCAAATGTTGAAAGTGAATAAGAAGCTCAACGTAGCAGAAGTTAATGCGGTGCAATTCCACCATTTACGTCAGGCGGTACTGATTATGTTCAAAAACATTAGTCAAGCAGAATCATTCGCTTACCAGAATAACATGAAACACGTCGTCGAATGTAATGACATTGTATACAGTATTCCAACGTATTTAGATGTTGACAGTATTGAAATGGCACCACGTACTAGTTCCTCTGTTATCAAAAAATCATGTCAAAATACGGAAAGGTGAATAGTGTTACGGAAGTTACTTGGGGGAACTTTTTCCCAAAACCTAGCACCATTTGTGTCCCTCTTACTTGACTTTCACATGCACATCATTTCGAGGTGTTGAATATTCTCAACAAACACTAATCACGTACCCAGGACAAATTCCTACATGCCAGTATTGTGATCAGCCGCTACACCACGGAAAACCTTGTGCTGAGCTAAGGAAATTCCACCTGCTACGACCAAAACCGGTATACAATCATCGTATGCTAAACCACAACCGGTTGTTAAACCAACGACTGTGGACCAGGCAGTAACAAACACCAGCTCAACAACGATCCCAGTACCACTAAAAAAAACTGCCATTTCAAACAGCGAAGTAATAGCGATTACACCAAATACCTCTAAACCAAGAACCAACACCAGCAATAAAGAATCAAATACCGATGACGAAGGATTTACAACAGCGACCTGTAAGTACAAGAAACAAACAAGAACATCGGACCGTGAGCATCATGAATGCAGTACTGATGACGACATGGACGAAAACGAAAATACGAGAGCAGACGGACCGAATGACTCCCAAGGTGCGGCAGACCTAGCACCCTATTTTTCACCACCAAGGAAGAGGATCTCAACATGCAACAGCAAGCTGCGTCAACAAGACCCGATGGACACATTCAAGTGAATTTTAATTTTTACATATTGTAAAAATCATTAGAGCCATGGCTAACGCATTGAACCGTGTCAAATGAACAAGGAAAAAAACAAGACCTTAAATAAAGTACGTTTTTTAGTGTTCCGGATTCTCTTCGTGAGTAACAAGCACCAACTGGGTGTCTAGTTAGTGTCTAATTAGTGCTAATTTGGGTACTAATTTAGATACATTGTTTAACTAGACACCCAGTGGGTGCCAGTTACTGACGAGGAGAATCCGGAATACTAAAAAACATACTTTATATACATTTTATAGTGACTTAGAACTAGAGATGCACAAAACTGGATAATTTTAATGGTGCGCAGATATGCTTGTGTGGGGTTCTGTACCGGAAATGTAAATTGACGGTAAACAGTTACTATTAGTATGATTGGATTTGTATTTGTATTTGTATTTATATTTGTATTTATAGAGATTTAGAATATCTCGTCATGTTTCTTATAATTGGGCATTCGTAAAGATTTAAGGAAATGTTAATTGAGCTACGGAAGGTAAAAATTGAGCAGCTTCTAACACTACGAGAGAAGCAAGTTTTTTCGTGTTTCATGACACCACCAGTTCTTAAGAAAAATAATTTTGAAACGCGCTAGAAAAAAAGTTGGGCATGGAAGTTAACAAGATTATGAGAAGAAACCGAGTAGCCATTGAAAGCGATTTCAATTCTTAGATAGCTCAATCAAAGGTGGGTGGTTGGTTTTGCAAAGAGTGCACCAGCAGTATCACTGAGGCAATCGCCACGTAAATAAATGTGGTGCCAGGGGACGGGCATAGCGTAGTTGGTAAATCGATTGCCTTGTACGCAGCTCACCCGGGTTCAGTTCCCAACCCCGCACATAGTATTAGAGATTTTTCCAAAAAGTGATTTCTTTAGCCCGAAAAGAGGCGAATGACGCTAAGGTTAAAACCTATATAAACAAAATTTAATATTTAACAAAATTTAAAAAAAAATGTGGAGCCAAGGAACGGACGTCGGTCCGCTTGCTTACATCTGATTAAAAAGTTTGTATTAGTTCCTTGAACAAATAGCTTTACAAAACTGATACATATATCGTTAACTCGTTACCAATACAAATCATAAATGAAAACAAACTAAAAATACCAATTAAACTTCGAAATTTTGAGAAATCGACTGAGGCCAAAATAGGTTAATTTATATTTTCCATAACAGCAAACCCATTTTGTTTTTAATTTCTTTGCGAATGAAGCTTGAATTCATAAAATAACACAAAAAAGTTTGACTTGATTATCCCTCTGATTCGATTATCAGGGGTGAGATTTTTTTTTAAATCCCTGGATAATCGTGTCTAACTTGTACATGTATAGGTAAAACGAAATGATGTTCACGCGTAATTTATTTAGAAATCGCAATCAATACATTCGAAAATCGCTCACCCACACTCAATTGGATCTTGAAATGACAACAGTGTGCATTTCATGTCTTTGATAATTTACGAATTACGAGTGGCAAAGGTTCACAAGCGGGCCTAAACATGATGGCATGCATGTACTGCTTTCCAACGATATAACTGAGACTCTACTACTACATTCGTGGATGTCCTGAGCGAGGGTGTTACAATTTAATATTTCCGGCTTTTGCCGCCGAACAACAATTAAAGCGTCGTAACATCTTCCACCAGAAAATCGCTATTTCTTCGGTCCAGATAAAAAGCTCTCTTATGGAAGAGCGCATTGTGCTGAACGTCAATCTTCGCTATTTTCTACTTAAAGGCCGGTGCTACAAATGCCCACTCGCCTTGTAATGTAGATAGCATTAAATAACGTTTTATAAGCCAAATTCACACCTTTCCGTTCGGATTGTGAATGTATAAAAGAATATTTGTGTCCTTGTTACAGCCACAGAAACGGATCGGATATGTATAAATCTAGAGAAAATTTTCAATAGGACGTAAGTAACAATGAGAGATTCTCTTTGGGGTCTTTCTCTTCTGTTCATTACTCGGCCATTTCAACATTTACAACTCCACTCTTTGCATAATATTCTAGTAAAAACCGTCGGCTTTCGATATGTACTGGAAAATTAGTGCAAAGTGTTGTAATGACGTCGTAATAAGCGAAAGAGAAAGTAAACAAAGAGAGGCTCTCAATGTTACTTACGTCCTATTGAAAATTTTCTCTAGAAATAGTGTAATATCGACATTTACTAAAAATTCATGCGTAACTCACCCAGCGTTCAAGTGCAATTGGTAATTAAAGTGGACTCTTGGTAGTTAACATTTTGAGCCATTCTGCACAAATTACCGTGCGCACCCATATAGTTGTTGAGAAGTGTAGCAGCGCGGTAGTTTACTCATTTAACATTCATGCACGTATTAGCGCTTTATTCTATTACAAATTAGTTCGGAATTCAGTGGCTAGGGCGGCGTTGTTATTTTTTAAATCAGGCTATTTCAAAAGATGGTGTCTTCGACAAAGTTGTAGATCGTGATATTAGGTTATATTCGCCGCTTATTTCCATTTATTTTTCCACTTCCTCATGGGGTGTAAATCTACGTTCTTCGCTGGACTGTTGTGGTGTTCGGTTCAAACACAACTTGTTCTTTCTCGTCTCATCTTTCTCGTCTTCGTCGGAAACTAAGCCGGAATACCGTACCGGAGAATTGACGTAATATGCTCACCAGTAGTCTAGCTTATCGCCAAATTGTTCGGCGTGATTCTGACCAAAGCTAAAGTCACTCTAAAGCGTTCTCGCAAGTATAACCGACATGACTAGTGAAATTCAGTGTTGTCGATAATCACATCAATTGCTTAACCTCAAATTTCAAGTCGGTGATGTACTCTCCGAACGTGATTTTTCATGTTGCACTGCTCTTCGGTTAGTAATCAACACCACACCTGTTTTATGTTGGGCTATCACCAGTTTTTCTTCCGCAACCAGTCTTCCAGTGAATCTTTTGCCTCCGTTACGAGTATCTCCACTTCGTCTAGTGATTCCCCGACTTCTTGGAGCACCACTTCATCCGCGAAAGCGAAATTCTCACGGCCCTGGAAGGTTTTAGTTTCAATACTCTATCGAACATCGTGTTCAATAGCGTCGGGTTGAGGGTAAAACCCTCAGGAACATTAGCCGTAGTTGTCATGTTTCTCCATCCCATACTAGTTTCGTTGATCAGTGTTCGGTTCTGAAAATAGTTCTTCAGGCTATACAACGAATGAGCGATTGCTACTCAGCTGAACTGTTCACAGAATTCTTCTCGCTAAGGTGACCACCAGGCAATAGCGATATCTCCTCTTTCTGTTTCTCTGCTGACGTAGAAGCTGCCACAACCACTCGGACAGCACCCGCTGTAGGCCAGCTATTACCGAAGCCGTCCTGTATGTTGGATAAGCTGTTCGCACTCTCCGTGTACTTGATAATTCTGTTGAGGATTACTCTCTCTAACGGTTTTCGGACCGAATCCAACAGACATATTGGTCTATATACCGAAGGATCTCCAGGTTCGGCAGCAGCACCAGTTACTTTCATCGATGTACTTTTGTAGCCTAACTCTGAACATATACGGGTTCTCAAGTAGCGCTGTTTTCAGTTTCTGGTTTGGAATTTCATCTGGTACTGCGGCCATCTTGACTTCCCCTAGGTTGACGGGTTTGACGATATTGCAAACATCATCAAACATATGTGTGCATCAGTTTTAAAACACATCTGACAGACAACTGCTTAAGGGTGGTTATTACATTACGCCTCGGTAGTGGTGCATCGAGAAAACCGAGAGGGGTTATGGGCCTTTTTATGTTTTGTGTTTTTTTCATACTCTGCACCAGCCACAACTAACGATCAACCACAAGCCTATGCGCGCGGGCATGGCTGACTGGCGGGTCGACGTGGATTGGTTTTTGCTGTGGACCGTGTTTGAAAACGGGCATGTCCGGAAGTCTCTACGCTCGATTCTAGCAGCCTAGACTCATGCCTTTAGTTGGACCAATAAAAAATTACACTCATATTCACTGGACAACATGGCGACATGACCGGGAAGTCACTCACTCTCTTCTAGCATCTGAATCATTCACTAAAAATTGAGCATCAGATTCACGGTCCGCACGCGATAATTCCAGATCACGAAAATATGCGAAAGGCCTCACTGTACTTACACGCGAAGTTATATACACGCTGGCACATACGACAAAAACGTTACCATACAAACGCTCAAGTCCTTCGCGATCATCCACGCAACCTACGCCCGCGATCCCGCAAACAGGATAACATCCCAGTGACTAAGTGAACGTTTTCGCACTTGAGGTATTCCACGAATATCCGTCCGAAAATCTTCAAAATCGTGACCGATTATCGATTATTCCGATGATACTTTACAGGTCTTACAGGCATGGAAGACTAAACATTTTGCGCATTATTTAACTTTAAAAAAGGGCAATAACTTTAAAAAAGTGCTAATAACTTTAAAATAGGGCATAATTATACGAATTAATTGTTTTTGTTGGAGAAAAATTCAAAATATCTCGAAAACTATCGCATGTTGGAAGATTTTTGTTAAATGCTTTCACAGCAAAAAAATATGAAAATTAACTTAAGTGTATTTCATGATATCGCAGAAAAACTATTCGTGTAATTATGTTTCACGAATAAATGTACGCTATATGTCATGCACATAAAATGACCCCTGAAAATCATGTAAATCTGTATGTTCCTATGGAAATTTACATTATTCTGCTCGAGACCTGTGCGCTATTCATTCAACTTTCAGAAAAAATATCTTATTTTTACACGATTTTATACGAAACGGTGTTGAGCAGAGAGAAAAACTAACTGCGTCATACACCGTGCATGTATGCCGCAACTCAATGCGCTTGGATCGTCCACGCTCAAGCGAAGCTTATGTACGCCACTTTGCTGCCACGTTGTTATGTGTCGCTTTAGCCTAGGTCATAAGGGGAAGTGTTACTATGTTTTAATTGCCGCAAGGTTCTACTGTATCGATTTTGTTGGCTATTTTCGGCAAATTTGAGACTAAGAGAAACGAAAGCAATGAAATTGAAAGACGGATAGGTATTCTAGAGCGAATCAGTTATAAACTTAGAACGGAAAACTAGAACTAGGCAGGCTCATATGGGCATGATCGAAAGGAAATGTGAAGAATTCTTTGCCTTCTGCAGAGTAGGAGTTGGGAGTTTCACCCAAGTCTACCGCATGGTCTATGGTAGAACATAACTCATCATCATGTTTTACCGCCGACGCCGGCGTTCCGTTTTCCGTTCTAAGTTTATAACTGATTCGCTCTAGAATACCTATCCGTCTTTCAATTTCATTGCTTTCGTTTCTCTTAGTCTCAAATTTGCCGAAAATAGCCAACAAAATCGATACACCATAAGGGGAAGTCTCTGGTGAGTCAATGATTGTCGGTTCAAGTCTTGGTATTATTTAACGGATTTTTTTATGTCGGTACGTAAGTTATTTATAGTACGATTGGTGGCCAATGTAAAATTAATCACTCGCATAATTTTACACAATTGGTCGCGTTCCCTTTATGTGCAGTATAGTTAGCATAATTTTACACGATTTTTTTATCTGTGAAATTATTTAAAATGATAATTAGAATTATATTCCGTAATAAAATTACAGTTTCGTATGTCAATTAAAGGGCGAACACGAAATTATTGCAACACCGAAAATGTCATGCCAATTTTCTTATAATGTTTAAAATTAAACCAAAATTTTAGGGTAGTTTTATACATATATTGACTTCAAAAATCAAAAGAAAAGTTAATCGATGGAGCCTTGAGTGTAAACTTGAACGCATTTTAGCTTGATGCCCTCCATCAAAGCCTTACAGGGTCATCCGGTACCAGTTTCTCAGTTTTTTTCCCATTTTCTTAACATGTCCTTCTCGTCTTTGACTGTCTTCTTGCTCTTTCGAAGTTCCCACTTCATCATTGCTCAGTACTGCTCCACCGGGCGCAGCTCCGGAGAGTTTGGCGGATTCATGTCCTTTGGAACAAAATGGACAGAATTGGCCTCATACCACTCCAGGACACTTTTAGAATAGTGGCATGATGCCAAATCTGGCCAAAATAGCGGAGCTTCGTCGTGCTGCTGCAAGAACGGCAAAAGGCGCTGCTCGAGGCACTCAGATTTGTAGACCTCGCCATTTACTGTGCCGTTTGTCACGAAAGGCTCACTCCTCAGTCCGCAAGAGCAGATGGCCTGCCAAATGAGATATTTGGAGGCGAACTTCGACATTTTCTTCTTCTTAAATTTGTCGTCCACATAGAACTTGCTCTTGCCAGTGAAAAACTCCAACCCCGGAATTTGCTTAAAATCAGCTTTTATATACGTTTCGTCGTCCATCACACAGCAGTTATATTTTATCAGCATCTTCTCGTAGAGCTTCCGTGCCCGAGTTTTAGCCATCGATTGTTGCCGCTCATCGCGGTTTGGGAAGTTCTGTACCTTGTATGTATGTAGTCCAGCTCTCTTCTTTGCATTCTGGACATAGCTCTACGACATGTCGATCTTTTTAGCAAAATCACGGCTTGAGACGTTGGGATTTGCTTTAACACTCGGAATACCAAGGGGGTAAAAAGTTACGCGGACTACCAAGAGGGTCTAAAAAAATGGGAACGCTTACTTTAACCGGTCATATCTCAGCCGTTACATAATCGATTTCAAATCTGTCTTCACCAATAGAAAGATATGTCTTTTGTGAATACGTTAAATAAAAAAAATAGAATAATAGAGTTGTCTACCGTAAGTTACAGTAAAAAGAGTATAACAAAGTCAGTGAGAAAAAAAAATGGGAACGCTTCTTTGACTTGCCATATCTTAGCTGTTTGCTCACCAATTTTAATTCTTTCTTCACCATTGGATAGGCGAATTTTTTTTAAAAACAGTGAACAAAGAATGATGGAAAACAAATTTGTATATCTGAAGTAATTGTAAAAACAGTAATTGAGATTCAGTACAGACGAAATGAGTTTTTCTGTTCAAACAATCGTATCACGACCATTTGTCAGCCAATTTCAATTTTCCTTACACCAATGCAATCCTTAGAGCTTCTAGACTTGTAATATATGCAATAAATAGTAGATTTTCAAAAATTACTATACTTTTTCGAGTTTTTAGGAGATAAGATTTTTACAATGTACGTGGCATACGGCATTGAAATTCTTTGCGACTTGTTAGTTTTACGGTTTGAAAATTACCTGTTTACTCAATAGTTCTACATATTATACATGGATATTATTATATCAAAATGTTTGCACAAGCGTGGAGAAACACAATATTGTATGTAAGTTACTTAATAATAGAGTGTGTTAGGACGATTCAGTAAATACGAAGAAGTTCAGAATTTTAAAATATTCGTCATATAACTTCAAATTTGAAGCGATGACCTATACATTTTAATAAACCAATCGATTGTAATTGATGGCGGCTACCCTTTCTGAAAAAAGACATTTTTATATTTTCTCAAAAAATAGCCAAAAGTACGTAGAAGTACAGAAATTTCATTTAGTTCGCAAATAACGTCGAATTCAAAGCGATGGCCTATACCTTTTTATATACCAATCGATTATAATTGATTTTGGTTACAATTTCTGGAAGAACAATTTATTATATTTTCTCAAAAATAGACAAAAGTACGTAGAACTACAGTAATTTCATTTAGTTGTCAAATAACTTTAAGTATTCAAAGCTATTACCTATGCAATTTATACACCAATCGATTGTAATTGATTTTGGCTACAATTTCTGAAAGAACATATTTTTATATTTTCTAAAAAAAGCCAAAAATACGTATAAGCACAGAAATTTCATTTAGTGGGTAAATAACGTCGAATTCTAAGGGATGATTTATACTTTTTTATACACCATATCGCATTTTGGAAGATTTTTGTTAATGCATTTTGATGTAAAATGATAAATAGAAATATGTCAAATAGTAAGACATTTAAAAACATGTATAAATTTATTGTTAGAAAAACTTTTTTACCAATAAGTTCTGCATCATCCAATCACATTTAAAGTATTTCTCTTCGCTTTAGATTTTTGATGACAAAATATAAAAAAATTAAAAAATACGTTTATTTGAAATTTTAATTTTTACCATCATTTTTTGTTTTTGTGAAAAATGACACAATATTTTTTACAGTGCATATTTTCTTGAGTAAAGAAATATTCATTCCCTGTAACTCGTTCTCAGATAGTTTGGCTGTGTAAAATCTAGTAATCGACCAAAATTTATTGAAAATAACTGTACGTAGAAACGTTTACGCCCTTTTGAAAAATATCTTTTGTATGTATAATATGGCAAAAGCCAGAAAAAAATTAAGGAGATCCATAAATCTAAGACAACTGCAAAGTTCTGTTCATATTATGCGGTCGGCCGGTTTCTCATGGAATCATTCACTTACAAATTCACACAAAGAAATGAACGTACAAACGCTTCTGTTCGCGAGATCATGAATTAGTTACGTTTAGAAGTATCTATCCTCGGTCCTAGTAGCATAGGCCCAATGCCTTCAGGTGGACCAAACAATAAAATGACGCTCATATCCACTAAACAACACGTTCCATAGCGACAAAAAACCAAATTTATACATACGAAGGTACACGCGACAAACATGTTAACATACAAATGATTGAGCCCTTCGCGATCATCCATGCAACCTACACCCGCATTCTTGCAAACATGGTAACATCCCGGTGACAAGGTGAATGTCTCAGCACTCGCAAATTTTCGAACGTGGTCTCAAGCGTGATCCCGCTCTCGCGCGATCATGAATCAGTCCTCTCCGGAAATTTATCCTCGGTACCATAAGTCTAAGTTCTCTTCATCACTAGATAACACGTTCCATGGAGACCTACATATACCTACGCCCGCGATTGCACAACCTTGTTACAAATGCGGTCTGAAACGCGAACCCACAAACGCCCGTGTTCGCACGATCATCAATCGCTCACGTCCGGAGATCTTTACCTTACGTCCTAGCATTTTAAGTCCATACATGCAGCTGGGCAAATAAAAAAGCTCTTATCTACAAGACAACACGTTCCATGGCGACATGACCGGGGACTCAAGTGATATGGAAGAACTGACTTTCTTCTAGCATCTGAACCGTACACCGAAAATTAAGTATCAGATTCATGGGGTTGTTTTATGTCACGTGACTGATTTCAGTATGATTGGGTCAGGCAAAAAAATAAATTAAGTCAGACTGCTCACAGTGAACTTATTGTAAACTCTGTGTGCATCTATGACTTTATCGAGCTATCATTCCGCACGAAATAGATCAAACTAAATATTCACAAATAAAAACCTAAAACACTTCTGCTCCCGATTGCATTAAATTTCAAAAATGACCTTTACAGTGATTCGATACGAGATCTTGAATTAAAAACATTAAGCAATCTGTCACTATACAGCACCTTTCCTAAAAGCAAAAATATCTCACTGAAAAAAACTTTTCCTCTCAATCAATCACTTAACCAATGCCAAACCGAAACTCCCCAAACGCAAAAGAGAAACCCGTGTGAATCGTTTACCAATCTCGTCGTTTCCGAGGCGCGTCGCATCCGCCGCACCCCAAACTTCGGCTTTGTCCAGCTTTAGCACACACACATACACACTTTCCGTTTATACAACTTGACCGATTCGATAGCAAATAAATTTCCTGTTCGCAAATGGCAAGAAACACCTCCTCTTCTCGGTTGTCCACTTGAGTCGCGTCGAGTCGAAAAATACTTCCTCAACTGCTGCCATCTGAACGATTGTACGCTTATCCTAATAAATCTCGGGGAAACGGATTTCGTTCCCTTCGCTCGTTTTTATCTGCTTTCGCTTGAAACAACTTCTCGCAAATAAGGACTTGGCTGGCGCCTCCATCGCCGTGCAGTCGAGAGATCAAGAGTCGCTTGTACATACTTGCTAGCGAGCTCCTTTCTAGCCTTCCGACACGGGTACTCGAATTCGGTAAGTGTTGTGTCCAGTTCAAAGATCGATTCAATATTTCTTCTGCGTTCGCAAAGTTGCCGCATTGCGAATCATGGAAGGTGGGAAAAAAATACCATTCGAAAGAAAGTTCACCGAGTGGCACAAACTGATGGCGGTGATGACTCTGTACGAAATTGCCTTTGGGTTGGAAAAGTTGAGCTTGCTCATTATTGTTATTGTTATTACTCTTGCCCCCCAAGGAAAGACGAAGAGCGATTCTAAATGGGATGATACTGTTTGGAGCTGCTTCGTAGAGGGTGGTCAGGGTTACGATGCGGGTGTCAAGTGTGTTTAAATAGAACTATCATCTGGTGGCTTGTGGTGTTTTGCACAGTGCAGTAGAATGAGTCAATGGCTTTTGTAGATACTAGTCTGAATTGTACAAACTGACAGTACTGAACCCGGATACATTATCTTGAATCCATTTATTGCAACAAATTTGCTTCGATTTAGATATCAATCATATCGCAAAATTACGAAAATGATCTATATGCTATAACTTATGTAGTCTAGTCTATATTCATTACTAGCTGGCATTTGACATTTAGACGAAATATTATGAAAGGAATTTTTAGTTTCTGCCATAATATGTACCTATATATTTATTCATATGTTTGAATTCTTCTTATCGTTCATCTTCAAGATGAATAAATGAATTTGGTTTTTTAACGATATGCCATCAAGAAAAATTTCAATAAAATATATTTTCTTAAGTATAACAATCAAAAATTAGTTAGTCAATTGTAACACCGACTGTCATCCAGAAAAACTCTGAACGGCCCATAGCAGTGTTGTCGAAACGTCTAACTTTACTTATCGCGGTCGCGAGTGTATCTCAGAGTAACAAAGCAACAAAGTAATATCCTTCTACGGATGCATAAAAAGAAAAAAACCTACATATACGTGGGTCGCTGCAGGTTACCGCTTTGTATCTGGCACGGTGGAAATGAGCGGCGCAACGGGCTTTACCTTCGTCACGCGCTATCCACATTGTCCTCACCGAGGATTTAAATTCAAAACGGCTCTTAAGCTTTCACCACAGAAACGGTCGTTGAATCTCAAGCAGCCGTATAGAGTACATTATTCGCAGGGTGTTGAAAAGCCCCGCGATGCTCATAATAGGATGTTTTTTCGCTGCTCGTCATTCCCGTCCCGGTTCGGCTTAGTGGCCACCGGCAATTATGATGGTTACTGTTTGCAAATAGAAAGTTCCTTCGTGATCTGGGACTATTTAGGTTGCCTGAAATGCTGGTGAAATCATTCTCGCGAAAGAAAAATTAAAACGATTAATGCGCCTACGTTAATCCTATTCGGAATGATTCCGAATTGTTTCGTTTATTTTTTATTAACTGGACCGATTATCGTGAAATAGTTGTGTCGTGCGAAATTAATTTTTACCTTCGTCGTGGACCAATATTTTGAACAAATACAATCTTCAAATGGAAAAAGTTCTTACTCATCATCATGTGCAGCTAGGTGAATTCTGCGAATGAATTCCATATGCAATATAAATAATAATGGAAACATTATGTGCCAGTTGATAGAAAAAAATCCAATTCTGCCTGCAGACGGGGAACAATTTACAGGGTTCGGCACTCGAAGTGTAACTAACTTCAGACCGTTCGCATAGCTGTCGCAATGGCATCAAGGGTTATGGAATGTTGAGCCTATTTTCATCATACTAAGGTGGATGCCTCAATAATTCATTAATTGCTCGACTTACAATCATTGGAATCGGTACAAATTGGTATCAACAGCTTTGCTTCGTTGTTAACCCTCCGGAAGTCGCGCAAATGGCCCACTGAACGAGCAGCCGGTGCGCTAAGACGATTTCGCTAGATTTTCAGAGCAGTGTGCACTCAATGCACTAGCGCGACTTTCGGAGGGTTAAGGACCAAAATAATATCACAAATGCGGTGAAAATAGTCAAATTCTCGTGTTTGAGCGCAATGAAAACTCGAATCGAGAGC
Organism: Topomyia yanbarensis; assembly: GCF_030247195.1. Taxonomy (NCBI): domain Eukaryota; kingdom Metazoa; phylum Arthropoda; class Insecta; order Diptera; family Culicidae; genus Topomyia; species Topomyia yanbarensis. Next base: position 131,444 of record NW_026683747.1, on the reverse strand, counting down.
CCCTATTGTTGCGCTATCATTTGGCTCAATGCGTTGAACACAGATGGCAGGCGCTGATCTATCCAACGGCTTCAAATGGGTAAGGTGATAATAGAAACATGGCGAAAATGGACTCATCACCCTATACAAAGTTTTGGGAAACCGAACCATTCAAGTTAAAGAAAAACCGGCGAATTTGTAAAAGGCTTCTCATTGTCCATCAAAAAACACAACGTACGGACTAATCGCTCTCCCGATAATAACAATCTTCATTTCATATTCACCAGACGCTAATCCAAATAATTATTTTCTCTGCGCCGTTTTGGTGAGCAAGGTCCAAAGAAAAAAAATGATGGGTAATGTTTGCGATATGTGCGAGCCCGTTATTCAAATGATAAGTATCAACATCTTAATTTTCGGATAAAAAGTGATTTTTGCGAGGAATAATATCAAACTATTCTTTATTAAAATTATGGACTATAGAATCTTGTTGGATGCTTCTAACTTCTTACTATACTGATCTGAATGCGATTCTGACATGATTGGTGTAGGAGTGGGTCGTCAATTATACCAAGCGTTGTAAATTTCACGTTACAAATTAAATCACTGAATCAATTAATGAAAGTATTGATCTGTGATATGAAAAGTACGAAATATACCTTCTACATTGACGTTTAATGCATGTATTTGCTGCATGTCAATTGGGCATCTCTCCTCTCACTGGATCAAGTTGATGATATTACTGTGTTGTTTCGTGATGTTTTGTTTCAAGGGCTAAGTTCAAATTTACCCTTCTTAAAACGCCCATTTCTCCTCCATGGACAACACCACGTCTGCACGAGTGCAAAGCTTGGCAGCGTAAACACCATCGTTGGCGCAGTTCAGAAACGAGGCGCTATTTTAAAAAATCCAGTGATGGGCATCGTGGATTGAATACCGGATTATACAAAGCATACGCCATGCGGGTTCGGACGGATCTTCACCGGAATCCTAAAAACTTTTGGTTGTCAAGTCGAAGCAAAAATGTTCATCAATTCCTCCGAACGTGTGTCTCGACGGTATTGAATCAACGTCTGCCTTGGATTCGTGTGAGTTGTTTGCAAAGTTTTTCGCTTCTGTTTTTGCTCAGAATACTGCCTCCGCCAATGAAGCTGAAATTGCTTCGATAGATGTTCCTGAAAATCTGTGGACTTGAGTACATATTTGGTTCAGTGTATTTTCACCGATTAGTTGTTTGTGTTGATAGCTCCAGTTATTTTTTAAATATTTGACGTGATTTGTGCCATTTAATCATCGTTTATCGTATCAGTCGATTCTAAATTTTGTTTGCGCCCTTGATATTGTGAAGTTTTAAAGTGTTTTCTGCAAATTTTGTTTTTGTGTCGTGAAAAATCCAGTGTAAATCGAGATTGTTTACATCACCGGACCTGTGTGTAATTACCCACAAAAAAATCACGCGCTCACTTCGCCACCTGCACGCGGGTAGAGGAAAGTATTTCCCACATCACAACTTGGCGCACAGTGAAACGAAAACGAAAAGTCGGATCTAGGGCGGGTAGAAAATCGGCATTATGACAAGTGCATGCGATCACTGCGCGAAAACCGTCAAATCGGACGATGACTTTATCGAATGCATGGGATTTTGCAAAAATGTGGTGCATATGCAGTGCGGGAAACAACTCAACAAGCCGTTCTTGAAAAAACTTGCCGAAAACCCAAATGTATTTGGATGTGCAATGAATGTGTCAAGTTGATGAAGTTTGCTCGCTTTCGCGACACCGTTTCCTCGCTTGGATGTGTTATCGCTGCTATCGCTGGGAAAACGGATAACGTCTGTGCTGAACTAAAGGCAGAGTTATCAAAAAATAACCAGCAAATTTCGCACCTCGCCAGAAAGGTTTCAACAGCCACTCCAGTTCGGCCAAATTCCGGTACCTCTCGACCACCTCAGAAACGTCGTCGCAAGGCCCTGATCCGAGCAGTATTCTTGTCGGCGGTCGAAAGCTAGACGATAATAGCAACATTCTCACGGTTCCACCTCCCACTCCGTTACTCTGGATGTATCTTTCTCGCTTTCATCCCAGCGTTAGCAAGGAGACTGTCGAAAAAATGTCCAAAGAAGGACTAAACTGCAAAGAGGAAATAAAGGTTATTCCGCTTGTTAAAAAGGCATAGACGTCAGTACTGTGAACTTCATATCCTTCAAAGTTGAAGTTTACCCAAAGTACCGTGAAGCAGCTCTTAACCCTGACACATGGCCGCAAGGCATATTGTTCAGGGAATTTGAGGATAGCCGTACCCAGAACATTTGGTGCCCACCGACTGATTTTCCTCCGCCCTCGGAAGCCGCATGTATTCCGCTAATGCAACCCGGCCCATCAACCCTACAGAGGACAACGATTGGCAATGCCACTATACCAAGCTACACCGCCATTGTGAAAGAGTGTCGACGCTGATCGCATACTGGGACGCAACGCAGTTAGTACAATGGAAGCCCTCGATCCCCCCGCTACAGTCGAGCCCTTGCACCCAGCGTTCAGCAGTCGTCCCGGTGCTGTATGTGTGGGTGGAGAAGGGGTCTTCCAAGCCGCCTTTCTCGGCAAGTATTATACAAATTGTAACGAGACAACGGTTGAACCGATTCACGCTTCTAGTTGATCGTCCAACTCTCGCCGTAAGCTACTACCGTCCCGTTCCTGCCCTCCGCATCGCACCATCGGGGTTCAGCGCATACTGAGACGCACCGCAGTTGGCACTATGGAAGCCCTCGATCCTCCCGCCAAAGTCGAGCACTTGCAGCCAGCGATCATCAGTCGTCCCGGTCCTGTGTGTGGGATGGGTGAAAGGGTCTTCCAACCCGCCACAAATGACAAGTATACATCTGATCCGAACACTTCAAGCGCTGATGTATTCTTCGCTTCCAGTAATTTGCCTTTTGCTCTAACATATTGTGACCAGATGTCAACCATTTCTCTCGCCGATGATGATCGTCACATTCTGGGGCGCGATGCAGTTGATTAGCTCTCTGCAGAACCTGATCCGTCATCCAATAACATCGAGATTTACTACCAGAATGTTGGCGGCTTAAATTCATCAACGGACAGCTATTTGCTCGCGACCACGGGCTGCTGTTATGACGTCATCGCCTTAACCGAGACGTGGCTCGACAACCGTACTCTGTCTCGCCAGGTGTTTGGTTCAACATTTGATGTCTTCCGCTGTGATCGCAATGCCCTCAACAGCCACAAGATATCAGGTGGTGGTGTACTCATCGCCGTTCGCCATGGTATAAAAGCCCGAGTGATCAACGATGAGCAGTGGGCGAGCTCCGAGCAAGTGTGGATATCAGTGAAACATGCCGATCGCAATCTCTTCCTGTGTGTCGTGTATTTTCCACCTGACCGAATTCGTGATTACAGCGTGATCGATGTACATCTTTCCTCTGTTTCTTCCATCACCTCGATCGCTGCCCCGTCTGATGATATTGTTAGACTGGGCGATTTCAACTTACCTGGCTTGACGTGGTGCCAGGCAAGTCATGGATTGGATATCGGAAAATCTGCACTTATCAACAATACCAGTTGTATCTTGGACAACTACAGTAGCGCAACTCTTCGGCAAATTGATAATACGAATAACACGAATACAAACAGCAAAGCAGGCATGCCTTTTTTAGACATCAGCGAAACGTCGAGCGTCAACTGAAATCCAAGCCCAAGTCGTTTTGGAAATATGTGAACGAGCAGCGAAAAGAATCCGGGCTACCATCTTGTATGTCATTAAATGGAGTTTTAGGCATCGACACTAAGGAAATTTGCCAATTGTTTTCCGACAAATTTTCAAGCGTTTTTTTTTTCGACGAGAGCCTTTCTCCACAACGAGTCGTTGCCGCTGCAAATCTAACTCCTTCTCTAGGACGAACCATCAACCGAATTTGTGTCGATAATGCTGCCATTCTTGCAGCAAATTCCAAGCTGAAAGCATCTAGTTCCCCGGGCCCAGATGGCGTTCCCTTCACTGATAATATAAATTCGTAAATATAAATATTTTACACATTTAATGTACACTGCACGAATGTTATCGTTTGTAACGACATTATTTTTCATGAATGAAACGAAATGTTTTGTTTATTTTAATAAACGTTTGGTTTTATTACGAACGATTTCGTTGGTAGCACGAATTTATTTCGTTTAGTTTAGAAAAGTTTGCGTATTTATTAGCCTATTGCTGTTTTCAGTCGATATTTTGGGATCGATGTTTGACAACATCGATATTTTTTAATTTAAAAAAAATCGATGTGACCAAATCGATTTTATTGTGGTATGAAGAAATGGACACTTGATGAACGAAAGCTATCCTAAATTTTACAAATTTAGTGTACATTGCACGAATGTCGTCGTTTAAAACGACATTATTTTTCGTGAATGAAACGAAATGTTTTGTTTATTTTAATAAACATTTGTATATATTACGAACAATCTCGTTGGTCGCACGAATTTTTTTCGTTCATCTGAGAGAATTTTTCTTATTTAATAGCATATTATTTTGACATTGCTCCCGCAGAGAAAAACTAACTTATTCATTCAAATCCAACGAGCACGATGGTCACGATGGTCGTCAAACTGTGGGATAACAAAATTCTCACAAGTTTCCTATCTCATGCCTCCACGCGAGTCTAAGTCTATTGATGACATTTTGTCCTTAGACCGGCGACGACTGGGTGGCTGATAGCACCCCGATAGTAGCAGAATGAGAGGGTGTGAACAGATCTAGTCGAGAAAACATTGCCGTAAAAATGAATAGTTGATCGGAAATTAGCCCCAATACGAATAATCTGACTAGTATCTATGATCACGGGTCAATACGTATCGAAAATACGCTGCGTCTGTTTTTATGAACCCAATTTCAAGCTCCGTTATTGCTAACAAGCCCGTGCATCAGGTTAACAATCCTTTATATTTATATTCAGTGTTCGTTATTATCGCTCGTATACTTGTATTCCACGAACAATCTGATATGGAAAATAAGAAATACTTTCCTTGATTTATAACATCTCGCGCTATTTTTGGCTGTATAATGTGTTATCACTCGGTAGTTTTTAAGCCAATAAATATATCGTAGAGAAGAAGTAGCGAATTCTGTCCAAATACTGTTGCAATAAATAGTGATCCGGCCCATTACGCAGATAAGATTAGCTTTTCTAGGCAATACTCCCACGGTCGGCCGAGTGGAGTTCAAATTGCTTTTGTTTAGGGAACATAGTATACTCTCGGTAGCCGGCTGCCCAGAGTTTAAAAAGAACCAAAAACTTAACAAGATCTCTTTTTCGAGTGATCGTGCACTCGAAGACTAACTAAACAACTACCTAATAAAATATGCTTTACAGGTCGCATCGCTTGCTTGGAGCGAATCCTAGACCTGATACCCTTCCAAACTACCAACTCCGCGACACCTATGGATGAGTCTGATGAATCGTCGTCCTTCCGTTAATTAGGTAGAGCATCAACACTTCCTGTCTACCTTATCCTTTATCCTTCCCCGTGAACGATGGAGATGGGGGCGGCCGGCAATGATGGCTATCATGCTGTTGAGGTTTTAATATGGGTCGGATTGGCATGAATTCCTACTTACCATTTCCTAAGCAACTCTTATTAGATAATCAGCAGTCAAACATGATGAAGTCAGTGTGCAATCCGCCAAAATCATCGTCACAACGCAACGCAACGCAACGCAACGCAACGCAATGCAAAACCAACGAGCAGTTCACGATGGCTCAACTGAATCCGTACTGCTCTGGATTCTAGATCAAATGGAAGCGAAAGAAGCTTAGGAAATCTTCCTGAAACCGGCGGACACGGATACGGTTACTAAATAGTAAGACCAAGACCGTCGTGGTGCTCGTAAATATTATAAAGACTTTCGTATATAGCAACGAACAATTCGTTTGCCTAATGAAGCCATTTCGTAATAAGCCAACGAAAGTCGTTTCGTTGTTTTCACTAAACAAGCGTAATGAAAAATAAAAGTGTTTCAATAGAACTACGAACGATTCATTATATGTACGAAAAATTCGGATATTTTATGAAAATTTTCTGTACGTATCTAATTCCTAGCAATTTACGAATATATTCTATCAGTGTTGATTTTTGTCAAAAAGTGCATCAGAGGGCTTCTTGAACCACTTCGGCGAGTCTTTGTGCTATCACTCACTACTGGAACATTCCCTTCTTGCTGAAAAGCAGCGCACATGTTTACAGTTCACAAAAAGGAAGCAAATCGAACATTGACAATTATCGGCGAATCTCGTGTTTAAGTGCAGTATCAAAACTATTCGAGCTGGTAGTTTTAGACTATCTTTTCTTTCACTGCAAACACTACATTTCAGACGACCAACACGGTTTTATGCCTAAACGATCGACAACGACCAACCTGCTCTCGTTCACAACATATGTACTCGATGGATTCGCTGACGGATTGCAAACCGATGCTATTTACATGGATCTATCTGCGGCCTTCGACAAGATCAATCATGATATCGCAGTAGCGAAGCTGGACAAACTCGGTATTTATAGGCAACTACTGCGCCGGTTTCGTTCCTACATCGATGGAAGGCAACTCCAAATCAGCATTAAGGACTGTCTATCTACACCATTCTTCACTACATCCGGCATCCCACAAGGAAGCCATCTCGGTCCAGTGATATTCCTCCTCTACTTTAATGACGTCAACATCAAATTACAAGGACCCCGCCTTTCTTTTGCCGACGACATGAAAATGTTTCGACAAATACGGGATAAAAACGATGCCGAGTTTCTTCAGAGTGAATTGGAGAGCTTTAGTACGTGGTGTGATCTAAACAGAATGGTTTTAAACCCGAGTAAATGCTCAATTGTTACGTTCACGCGGAAACGCCATCCGATTCAGTTTACCTACCATCTCTTCGACTCGAGTATTCCAAGACACTCTAACGTCAAGGATCTAGGAGACATCATGAATTCGGCACTAACGTTCAAACCACATACATCATCCATTGTGGATAAGGCATCAAGACAGCTTGGGTTCATCTTCCGAGTAGCGAAAAACTTCAAGGACGTATACTGTTTAAAATCTCTCTATTGCGCGCTGGTTCGCTCAACACTGGAATATTGTTCTGCTGTTTGGAACCTTTACTACCAGACCTGCGTCGACAGAATCGAGGCCGTCCAACGCCGGTTCATACGCTTTGTACTCCGACATCTTCCTTGGCAAAACAGACTTCAGCTGCTGAGCTACAAAAAACGTTGTCAGTTATACAGCTCGATACACTAAGCATCCGGAGGGACTGCTCTCGAGCCCTGTTCGTCTCGGCCTTACTGTCTGCCAGGGTGGATTGCCCTACAATCCTCGGACGTCTCGATCTTCAAGCTCGCGTTCGAGCTCTGCGCAATAACTCTCTTCTGCGAGTCCCGTTCAGGAGAACCAACTATGGGCGCCAGAGCGCTGTTACCGGACTCCAGCGTGTGTTTAACAGTGTGGCGACGGCTTTCGATTTCAACCTCACAAGAAATTCGATAAAAACTAAAATAATGTGTATTCTGAAATGTAATTAGTTTAAGTAGCCACCATTGGGGCCAAGGGATCTGTTTGTGACGGTACAAATAAACAAACAATAAACCAACAAAAATATGCCTAATATTTTAAATGGAATTCTCAAAGTTTCATTTCTAAAAGTTATCTTGTGACAATATTTCCTTGTAGTGAAAATTGGCGACAGATCTTGACATCTACGAGTCGGCTCGTTGTGGAGGCTAGGTCTACCGACGAGGACTACAACGAGTAGATCGCGGCGAAGCAGGAAGCTAAATTGCTCCTAGTATCGCAACAAAAATGGAAGCTTATTAGTTCACCAAACGGACATCGGTACCGAGAGAAATTCCGTCACATTCTTTAGTTCTTGACTGACGGCGAACATGGACTGGAGAGTGTGCGAGAAGAGTCCCCATAGCGACCACCAGGCGATTCGCTACCGCATTGGCCAATGGAACCCTGCTGCAGTACGAAAAAGGACGACTGACTGATCTAATAAGAAGGATTGTAAGGGCTTGTGAGTAGGCTAGGTCCATCGTTGGGGACTAGTAGTTCGCGAGCAAGCCGGAAGCTCAACGAGGAAGTGGTACTAAATGACACAAGGGAACTGAAGAGGTTAGTAAATTAGACAGTCTGAAGTTTGCCACCCAGATTGTCCTCGTAGGGGAAGAGCACTAATTCTAGACCCACAGCTAGCTTTCCTAGTACCATACAGAAATTGCCACGTTGACAGAATAGTAACTAGAACAAATTCCTGGCCAATAACAATTTTTTTTTTAATTTTCTACTTCGTTATATTTTTTTAAATGCCCAAAAGTCTGCTTAATAACGTGGCAAAATTAGAAGTATGTATATTTTTTGCATGGATGTAAAATGGTGATATTTTAAGGGGTTTTTCAATCATTTTAATTATATAGCCAGCAATATCGCTTTCTAGTAATGATGACTGTATTAAGTACGACAATATTATTGCAAACGTAGTTGAACACAACCATTTGTATAATTTCAACTCAAAACTAACTGAAAGTAGTGTTGTTGTGCATTACACCAACTTTAAAAAATACGTTTTTTAAACATTTTATTCCAAACTTGTATGATAAAAAAGTTACATTATACGGCGAGATTCGGCAAAGTTGCTGAAGCAGTATTACAAAATCAGATTCCAGCTATCCGAAAACCATAAGAACTCTTCCGATCTTGTCCGATCCACAAATTCCAAGCGATTTGAAAATATTGAAATTTTTAGCAATTTGAGGTACACCGAAATGCTGTAGGGCCAAATACTATGCTTTTCAAAATGTATCTCTGTGAAAATATGCTCAAGCGTCCCTTTTCTTCCCCCTTTTCCACTGATCAACGCTTTATGCATCTGGAAAAACGAATGTATTCACAAAGATCACTCCAAATTACTAGTATTCAAAAGGATTTCGAAAATTTACCTCTGCACTGATAGGTGGATAGATGCCAATTTATTCCAAAAACTTGTTATTGTCTATTTTTTGTTCATATTAAGACATATTAAAAGCAATAGCAATAACAAATAATTTTGGCCAGGATTTGACCCCAGTTACTCCTCTGTGCGTTGTGTGGATGGTCGAAAACTGGTAGTGTGTCGAGGATGGGTGCTGTAACCCTACTGAAAGAACTAGTGTGCTGTGCACATAAAAAAATTCTTCCCGAAGTGATGCCGTAAGGTAATGTTTATGTTTATTACCTTCACCAACAGGCCCCTTGGCCCCAATGGTGGTTTCTTAAACTAATTACATTTTAAAATTGACAAAATTTTCACTTTTATCGCATTCCGCGTCCTGTTGAAGTCAAAGGCCGTCGCCACACTGTTAAAAATTCGTTGGAGTCCGGTAACGGCGCTCTGGCAACCATAGTTGGTTCTCCTGAACGGAAATCGCAGAAGGGAGTTATTGCGTAGAGCTCGAACGCGGGCTTGAATATCCAGACGTCCGAGGATTGTAGGGCAATCCACTCTGGCAGAGAGTAAGTCCAAGACGAACAGGGCTCGAGAGCAGTCCCTCCGAATGCTGAGTGTATCGAGGTGTATTAGCTGGCAACGGTTTTCATAGCTCGGCAGCTGAAATCTGTTTCGCCATGGGAGATGCCGAAGGGCGAAGCGTATGAACCTGCGTTGGACAGCCTCGATTCTGTCAATCCCGTTCTGGTAGTACGGATTCCAAACAGCTGAAGAATATTCTAACGTTGAGCGGACCAACGCACAGTAAAGCGATTTAAGACAATATACGTCCCTGAAGTTTTTCGCTATTCGGAAGATGAACCCAAGCTGTCGTGATGCCTTATCCACGATGGATGACGTATGTGGTTTGAATGTTAATGCCGAATCCATGATGACTCCGAGATCTTTGATGTGAGAGTGTCTTGGAATGCACGAGCCGAAGAAATGGTAGTTAAACTGAGTCGGATGGCGTTTCCGCGTGAACGTAACGATTGAGCATTTGCTCGGGTTTAAAACCATTCTGTTTAGATCACACCACGTACTAAAGCTGTTCAGTTCCCTCTGAAGAAGCTCGGCATCAGTTTTATCCCGTATTTGTTGAAAAATTTTCATGTCGTCGGCGAAAGAAAGGCGGGGTCCTTGTAATGTGAAATTGACGTCATTAAAGTAGAGGAAGAATATTACTGGACCGAGATGGCTTCCTTGTGGTATGCCGGATGTAGCGAAGAATGGTGCAGATAGACAGTCCTTAATGCTGATTTGGAGTTGCCTTCCATCGAGGTAGGAACGAAACCAGCGCAGAAGTTGTCCATGAATGCCGAGTTTGTCCAGCTTCGCTATTGCGATATCATGGTTGATTTTGTCGAAGGCCGCAGATAGATCCATATAAAAAGCATCGGTTTGCAATCCATCAGCGAATCCATCCATTACATATGTTGTGAACGAGAGCAGGTTTGTCGTTGTCGATCTTTTAGGCATGAAACCGTGTTGGTCATCTGCAATGTAGTGTTTGCAGTGAAAGAAAATAGGATCTAACACAACCAGCTCGAACAGTTTTGATACAGCACTTAAACACGATATTCCCCGATAATTGTCAATGTTCGATTTGTTTCCTTTTTTATGAACTGGAAACATGTGCGCTGCTTTCCAGCAGGAAGGGAATGTACCAGTAGTGAGAGATAGCTCGAAGACTCGCCGAAGTGGTTCAAGAAGCCCTCTGATGCACTTTTTGACAAAAATCGAGGGAACACCATCTGGACCCGGGGAACAAGATGCTTTCAGTTTGGCATTTGCTGCAAGAATGGCAGCATTATCGACAGAAATTCGGTTGATGGTTCTTCCTAGAGAAGGAGTTAAATTAGCGGCGGCGGCGTCTTGTTGTGGTGGCAGCCGCTCGTTGGAAAAAACGCTTGAAAATTTGTCGGAGAACAGTTGGCAAATTTCCTTAGTGTCGGTGCCTAAAACTCCATTAAACGACATACAAGATGGCAAACCGGATTCTTTTCGCTGCTCGTTAACATACTTCCAGAACGACTTGGCCTTGGATTTCAGTTGACGTAATGCCGAGGAGGAATTAGGTTCCGTGCAAGATTATAGCGGGTATTAGCGGGTCGGGTTACTACCCAAACCCATTCCCTGAGTTATTGGTTTTTGTACATTTTTTTCCTGCTCAGATTGATTTTGAACATTTTTTCAAATATATACAAAAAATATTCAATTCCCCCCTCTCCCGAAAAAATATATACAAAAAATATTCAATTCCCCCCCTCTCCCGAAAAAATTTCTTACTACTGTTGAAACTACATAATCCAATTTCGCTTGACGATGGAAGAGAATAGAAAAGACATATCGACTAAATTCGTTTGGTCGGTACGGAGCTACGATGCTCACCAAGGAACGATCAAATCTCTAGGGGGGGGAAAGACATGTGTTCGATTAGAGCTTCCATCCCGGGAATTTATTTCCCGGGAATCCCGGGATTTTTGGATTTCCCGGGATTCCCGATTCCCGGGAAATTGTGTTTTCTCATTCCCGGGATTTGGGAATCCCGGGAAAAAAGATTTTTAATTTATTCCAAAAGACTTAGATTCTGCAAATGAAATTCTGTAGGAAATATCTTTACCGGCAAACATTTGGAGTGAGTAGTGAATGCAGATTGTGCTTTTCCAACTGATTTGCAGATTAATGGACTATATATCTTTAGGCTCACTGATATTTTTTTCGTGATTTAGGTATATAATCCACGCCATACTCAAAACACTGCTAAAGAATGTTGATTTTTTCATTCAAAAATGGATTAATTTGCCGGCCGTTGCACCGAACCATTTACTTACAGTAGCGTTAGTGATGCGCATGATATCTCTGCAACCGATGAGCCGATTGATCAGATTTTTAACAGTTCTTTTTAAAGTTTATTTTAATAGTTAGATCTTGAATGAAAGGGCTTGCAATCAAATTAGTAATGGAAATTGCGTTACTTGCTTAAAAAATCGATGGGTGTTTGTTTCAAAGCTTGGTATGGTTTGTAGTGATATCATGCTTAACGCAAACGCTATTTAAAATAAGGAATGTTTCTAGAACGTCTATAGAAATATTTGGTCGGTTCATCGAATGCATATTTCGTCTTATTTGTTATACCGTAACTGTAATATCTGTAATTTTTTTAGATGTATGAAAAGAAATACATAACGTTGTATCTGTTCAATATCATGCGCATCCAAACACTTTGAATGTCGCTTCCAAGGATGCAGGCAGGATTTTTGAAAGGATACGATCAAGCAATCCAGATACTTGCCCGTAACAGGAAATCGATGGTAGGCTTCGTCCATTATCTGCTTGATTTTGATTCACACATAATTCGAAATGATGCTGATCCTACTGTGACGGAAATGGATTCCATATATAAACTTTCCTCTTTTGATCGGAAGTAACTGCACAATACCCTGAAGCAGCTCAATCTCTTCATTTAAATATACCAATGAAGGTGCTTTGCATTAAATTGATCACATTCCATCGTATCAGAACAACGAATTCCAATTTTGAACTGTAACTCCAGCAGCTGCGTTCAGTATATCATCCCAATCGTAATCGTAATTACAAAAAAATTGGTTATACATATAGCCAAGAAAAAGTTAACGTTGCGTAAACTTATTGACGAGTTACCAAATCATTGAAGGATGTGTAGACCACCAAATCGCCATCTTCTGACAACTGCTTTAGGACATATATACATGCAATCAAACGGGTTTGAAAACTTTTCAATTTATTCTTTTGTTTTCGAGAGAATCATTCACCTTTTTATTTTTCTGCTATATTCCCGGGATCCCGGGATTTCCCGGGAAATTTATTATTTATTTCCCGAATCCCGGGAAGCTGAAAACCGTCGGGAAATGGAAGCTCTAGTGTTCGATGAGAATGACTGATCATGAAGCGGAAGCTGCCCATACGGATCGAAAAGTAGCTCCAGGTTCGATTCAGAGTGCATCATACGGGTTCTCAGCAACCTTCAAGTCCGGTGGAGTTTGAACTTTGACGTTCTAACAGAACTATCAAGCTACCGGTAAAGCTGAACCTGTAAAACAACGTTCTTACGCCGCGAATAGCTGTTATATATTTTGGAAGCACTGTTAGCTGTTACCCAGCAGAGTGATATATACCGTCGCACAGTGTATAGCTCACCATTATTAACTGACACAGAAAAAGGAAGCCACATATTATTTGAGTTTAAGGGGGGTTAAAGGTTTCAGCGTGAAAAAACACTTTTTGCGAGTTTTTTTAGAAGTTTACGTAAAGCAAATTTATCAAAACTTATGTACATTATAGTGTATCATTTCAACAACATGCTGTAAATTTTCTATGAAAATATATCGACAAACGATTCGGTGACAAAGCTTTTTGTAGAACGCCTCTGTTAAAAAAAACATGATTTGTGGTGTTAGCTGCCATTCAAAAACTACATAACCGATTTCATTCAAACTTTGTATATACATTCTATGCTAAAAATACCTAAACCCTACATTGAGTTTTTGAGATAATTTTTCATTTGTTTACTCATAAAAAGCCGGAATTTTTCGTAAAAATAGTAATTTTGATTTAAAATGAGTAAAAAACCCCCTTAATTAAAAATATATCTCAAAAACTCGACGTAGGGGCTAGGTATTTTTACATGGAATGTAAAAGTTTGAAAGAAATCGGTTCAGTAGTTTTGGAATGGCAGGTAACACCGCAAATCATGTTTTTCCAGAAACGTTCTTCAAAAAGCTTTGTCGCCGAGTCGTTTATCGATATTGTTGCATAGAAAAAATACAACATGTTATTGAAATGATATACTATAATGTACAAATGTTTTGATCAATTCGCTTCACGCAAAGTTCTAAAAAAATCGCAAGAAAAAGTGTTTTTTTTCACACTGAAACCCTTACCACCCCCTTAGCTTTGTGGTGTGTTCCTAATATTTGTTACTGCCTTCAGTCCCGCGAGTCATCCCTGCAACAGGAAATATAGGGAAATTGAATAACTATACTAACACTTTCTGCATCGCCAAAACAAATTAAAAAAGTATCTTTTTTACCGAAATTATTCCTGCCATAAATATTAAACTGTACCCAAAAAGTATTTGTATAAGATATAGTATATTTGCCTATCTATATAACAATTTATTATATTTATTTTGGACCAAAGATCTGCAACTGAAACCTTTTTTCAGTATTGCACTATATTCCTATATTTAAGCTTATAAGATCCTACTACCAGTTCCTACGCAAAAAAACCTTTGTTCCAGAGCTGCCCGGGTCGCGAACGACATCGAAAGTCAAAGTTCGTTCGCCATGGTCGTCGCTTTTGTTATGTTTTAATTATGTAAATGCACAATAACCGACCTCCTACAAGTCGGATTACGGTAATGACGATAACAACTGCATGCGGTGAAGTAATGATGACGTTGTTGTACGTTGTGCTGTATGCGGTGGCGGAGTGGTTTTAAACAACTCTTTCGCTCGACCTTCTCACACCGACGCGATAGTGGCACCGTAAGGGAGACTGACTGAACAGAATCAAACCGCATCCGAATCCTCAGAGTAGACTGGAGAATTTAATTCGAACGCAAGTAACTCCCCCGGCAAGAAGCGTGGAAAGAACACCAGCACACATCGCACTGTCTGTTCTCTGGTTTCGAGGGTACCTAGACACTCGCATTGGCTGTGGTCGTATTACCTTTTAGTGACACTGCTTACTCTACAGGTAATGTCAAGAAAAGCGATAACAATTGTGTGCCGTTGCGGCTCCTGTGGTTTAACCAGCCACATCAAGTAGGGTTCAGAATACATTGGTGCTTGAATTTGTAGTATTTTACGACGTTTTTAATACGAGATACATACATATTAAACTTGTGTTAGAATGAATTCGAGTGCAATTATTTAGCTAGTTGTATCAGACGGTCATGTTTGAATAGTTAAATTTTATGATAATTGTTCTAACTAATCAACGTACCGTAACGTACACCCTTGATTGGAATAGCAGTAAAAAAATTACAAGCTTACTTTATCAGATCTCAGGTCTATCGGATGGTAATCGAACAACTTAGATTTAGTTTGTTTGGATGTATTATGGTTTTTAACGATCAGGTATCCGAATTATATCTTATACACTAGCAATCAAGAAAAAACTGAATCGGGAAGAAGTACGTGATCTGAAAGCAAAAAAACGGAGGGATTCTGCTAATCAACTAATCCAGACTAATGAAATCTTCGTTACAAAAACCTCGTTTCCAAAGTCCTGTACAAAACATAAAACACTACAACCGTTAATAAATTATCACAAATCTCAAAGCGCTTTTTCCGCTTCTCTCTTCAAATTTACAGCTTCGACGTCCGGGGGAAACCGCTCCAGCAAGCCCGCCACTGGTCAGCGCCGGAAAGTTTCGGTCCACGTGCTCATTTCAACACTGACACGGATCCGGCCACGTTGGACATCCAGGTATGAAACAGAACACTCTAGTCTCCTTACTCCTTCCTTTCCTTCCTGTCACCAGCAACACGTTACGGGTCTTCGCATTTCCCCCTGCTGCTACAGAACGGGGACAATGTGTTTTTTGTTCTCAGAAACACTATGCGAACCACTGTTGACACACAATTTATCCTCCGAAAATCCTCACTCCCACAAGTAGCTTTGGCTGGTCCCGAACGTGCTGACAGTATCGGTAAAAAAGCGAACTCCTGTGGTTCGTCCAGTTTTTCCTACCGACCTCCGTTCCTTTCAGAAAAGTTGCTCCATCGTTGATCATATCGTACTATCAATTTTATTCCGTTCGTTGTTTTCAACGATTTTTTTTCTCAAAATTTCTGTATTGTCGTATCGTTCCATGCTGCTACTGCTGCTGCTGCTGCTACTGCTGCCGCGGACGTCGTATTTTGCAAATATTTGCTTAGGATGTTCGACGACATGACGAGGGTGTCTACCGCTGTCGAGTTGACTTTCGTACCAGTCAAACCCAGAGCTTTCGATACAATCTCAGCATCATTAGTAAGTACCCGGCAAACGCCAAACAACAATAGAGCAAAAAAAATCGTCACGCAATTGTTCATTCTTGCATTGTTCAGTGAGAGGGAAAGTTTTTTTTTGTTTCCATCCCTCAGATACTTGTTGAGACGAATTAAATTAAGAAAAATAGAAAGTGAACAATTTGTCATTTTTTGCAGAAAATTGTTGATTACCTTTATTGAAATGTTTAGGATTCTGTGATAATTTGGCTGATTCAATTTAACTCACTGGGATGATTTCATAAAAACAATAATGATGATGTTTTCAAACTGTGGATCGAAGGGTTCCAAGGCTTTGGACGGGAACGAGTGGTGATTACGAAATTGTTGGAAATGTTTGATGACGTTACTGTTGCTCGGCAGTGGAGCGGTTAACACGTCTGGGAGACAGCAAAATGTAGGTTTGGATCCTGTCTTCTACTTTCTGTCATATTTTTATATTTGACACATATTTTTGGAAAAAATAGTTTTAAATACAAAGAAAATGTGGAACTTCAATTTGAACAAAATTTTATTTTCTTGTTTAATTAAAAAATAAGCATTTTTCGCAACATCACAAAGCTGGAACAATCAAAACTTCAATAAGTTTAAATAATATTAGTCATATCTGCGTTTGATTATTCTACACTCAGTAGCGAACAATTTCCTTCAAACAGATAAACATTTCAACAATAGTTTCTTGAATTAGAGCTTTTTATAAAGGACAACAATTCAGGAACATTGTTTCCGTGATCTTCGCCTTCCTTTTTTATGTATCGTTCAACAATTTTTCGAAATGTCAGAAGTTGGATTACATAACTTTTCAATAGGAATTGCACAGAGAATCAAGGAATGGAGCCTGGGAGTAGTTTTCCATTCTCAATGTACACGTTTCGAGAGTTCAATATTGTGAAGTGTCAATAACGGCACCGGCCACATCCTTATAGTCATCGAGGAAGGAAGGGAGTGTTAGTATAACAACCGTTGTTATGTACACATTGTATACCTCTGCATCTCCACGGTTGCCACGGGAAGGGGATTTTGTTAGTGGGATGGGATATACAGTAACATACATCTAGATTCACCTTGATAAGTGAAATGATGTATGCAGCTCTCATTATTGTTATCATGTTTTAATTGCTCTGGGCAGCTGGCTGCCGAGAGTTTTTAGAAAATTTATCGTTTGTTGTGTTAATTAGAAAATATCGGTCTGTCCGCCGTCCGGCCGTCGGGAGTGCTGTTTATATTTAATTGAACTTTTTTAACATAGGGAAACGATTGTTACCTTTATTCCAGCTAAGCTTGACAATCCTATAACAATAGAACAGAATGTCATGGCTTGAGATATTTGTTGTAATAGAAATGTTGATACTTCATTGATTCTTACTATTGTAGTATAGTCGTGCATTTATCGTGATCAAATCGTGTTATTTTTTTCTCCATAAACAAATGAGTAACATGCCGACTCTTTTGCAACAATTATCCGCGCACGACATGGTGCTATCTCTCGACAAATTGTCCTGATGGTAAAACAACCAACCGAGGCGCAAGCGATCAGTATCGACTATATTCGCAACGTGAAAACGAAGTGATGGAAATCGTAATTTTTTCCAAAAATGCTAAAATTTAGTATGAGCTTGATAAATTATTTAAAATTCAGAAACATAAGTATCTAAAAGATGTCATTCCAGTCTACAAACAAGAAGAATCAACATGAAACAGATTTCAAACCTCTATAGATTATTTTCTTGTATAATATGTTAATGAAGTCAAAGATTGCGATCTTTTAAAGTGGGATATATGTTCGAAAAAAAAATTCAGTCTTCAAGATCACCTAATTTAATAATTTGTATTTGAAGGTTTGACAACTTCTAGAAGTTTTCCAATATAAAACAGCGAATACTCTGATATAATCATTTTAGTGATTAATTCTCATAGAGGTAATTATGGAAACTTAACTCTTCAAAAATAGTAGGGGAACTGTGGGTAAAATGAACAGGGGGGGTACAATGAACAGGTAGCCAAATCATGTCAATGTTTGTTAAATTTAGAACAAACTTCACAAAAACCTGACCTGTAATGTATTCAAAGTATATTGAAACCATTTCTTTTGATAAAAAGCTTTCGAATGTGAAATAAATACGATAAAAACCAAAATCGGCGTTCATATTTGTCGCTGATGTTAAATTCGGCATTTAGAAAATATGGTCTTTTGAGGTGAATTTTAATTTTATTCTGAAAATGGTGTTTTATCATAGTAATTGAGCCTCTTGCAGATATTTCATCGAAATAAGTAGGGATCAGGACAAAATGGCTCAATCCGAACGGCTGCTTAAAAATAAAATGTCTTGGAGGTAAAATGAACAGGTTGTAGTGGGGGAAATAATAACCATCTTGCCACTCTAAGTATCATGCCTCAAAATTAGTCGGAACGCTAACCTTAAGTTGCTATATCTTCACCGTTTTTCAACAGATCCTAAAAGTTTAATCACCTATGGATAACCCCAAGTTAGTAGATGTTTTTCGATACCACAGGATTGTAAATTAGTTAATATTACGTTATAAAAAATTAATTTTTCCGTTACAAGTTTTTATTTTGCCCGCAAAATGCCCTGTGTGTATGCAATGCTCATGATCCGCTGGGACATCAGTATTGCTCAGAAAATGCTTTCCAACGCTACGCATTACATATATTCAGGACATTTTGCAGGCCGAAAATAGCCACGTGAAAAATCACTTGTTTTCAATTAACAAGCATTAAAAGCCGCTAAACTTGATGATGTCTGACTGATGTAGCACCATCGAAACACATATCACTTATCGTTCAACCAGAAATGTATCGAAAACACTGAAATATCGCGCAATAAATCGAGATCACTAATTACGTGATCTAACTTTACAGCAGTGTTCCCATCCTTCAATAATGATCGGAAGAATAAAATTTACCCAAAGAGTTTTCGACGACTGTCCAAATCAACAGTCAATACCGCCAGTGACGATAAAAACCATAGAATACACAGTCGTAACTCGGAAATCCATTAAATAATCTTTAACGAGTCAAGTTTGAAAGCTTATTCAACATCAACAGCGAAGACAACACGGACGAATACGATAACCTTAGAGAAAGCCGACTAACTGAACCCCAAGTAGCAGTAAAGGGCGCGAAAGAATCAAATAATCTCCACGACAAAAGATGATCTCTAAGCGAAGTAACAAATTTCGTACACGAGATCCGATGGAAATATAATTAAATTCGATTTATTTATTTTTAAATCCACATTGTTAATTATGAAACATTGAGGGCTCGGTTAAGCTAACGCATTGAGTCCTGTCAAAATAAACGAAAAAAAAACAAATTTATTCAAGCTATTCCTTTGTGGAGAAGACTGAATAGATTCACAGACGCGAAATATGTTCCAATCAAACACTACGACTGTGCCATGAATATGGTTCCGAGTTCGTAATTGGTAAACTCTCAAAATCTCAATTTCTTCCAAACGAAGCAGTTACACTGAAAGGTGTAATACAGCTATGTATTCTGATGAAGTTTTTGTTTGAATTAGTTGCTCGCGATAGAAGAACTTTCGTAATATCTACGAATATTGATAGCAAACATAACGAAAGTTTTGCGATTATTTCATCAAATTATTCGAACAAATTACAAAATCGGTACGTTATCATCCCACGAAATGTATTTTGTACTATTGGCGAGCAGTCCGCATTGGAAATAAAAATAACTAACACAGAACTACAATCTTCGTAAATATTACGAATGACGTTCGTACTATTAACGAAATAGATTCGTTGCCAACTCACATAATTCATTTTATGTGTCGACCTTACATTCTCGAAGAATAAGCGGATTTTTTAAAAATTATATTACATTCTTACAAGAAATCACATATAAAACAGGCTTACAACTACTTACAAACTAATTTATACATTGGTTGTAAGTATTCCTAAAAATCTTTTCTGATTCTCTCTCCATTCAAACATTTGTTTGAAATGTGTTTAGAGCTGAACCAAAATGCTTTCTAAAAGCATATCTGTTATTCCATCTTATGTTTCTTAATTTCCTTTGAAAATCAAACAGGCTGCCTTTGTTGTAATTTTTCATATTATAGTTAATTGCCTCCGAAACTAAAAATAAAGCTGCCTTCTTTTTATAATTTTTAACGCTAAAAACGTCTGTGAATACTAGTTCTGGTGTTGTATAATTGACTTTATATCTGTGTTTAACTACATTTGTAATCCAATCCCAAACCAGTTTTGAGCCTTTTCATTTCTTGATTCTGTGTGCATTGTTGTCTACATCTCTGCATGTTTCACACACAAAATTGCTTGTGTGATTAATATTGTAGTTGGACAGTTTAACTTGGTTTGGCACAATGTCATTGAAAATCTCAAACATAGTTGACTTTGCTGAGGAAGTTATAAAATGTTTACTCATATTTTCCCAAATTTTATTCCAGTCAACTTGAAGAAACTTTTCTTGTATTTTAACGGGTACAATTTTTTCTGCTCTAAGATGGTTGTAAATTTTCATACAGGAATCCAAATTCGCATCTCGTATTATAATTTGGGACATTGTTATAAACTCCGTTGTTGCTCGTGGAATATTTTTCAATCCAACCGTTACCAGCAAATAGTGTTTGTTAATGCAACTTCTGCTTTTAGATATCAGAGAGTTTATAAAAAGTGCTTTCGTTTTGTTTTCTACGTCTATTAGGCCAATACCTCCTTTTTCCGAACACAAGTATAACTGATCTCTTGATACTTTATAGATTAGATTGTTTTGTCAGAAAAATCTACCTGTTATAATTTTTATTTTTGCTAAATATTTGTTTTCCATTGGTAAGATCTGTGCAATATACTATAGTTTGTCTAAAACATATGTATTCAGAAACCATGCTCTTTGGATTAGATTTAGATTTCTTGAGCTGTGAATGGAGAGAGATGCCTGTATTTTCTATATCAAATCCTCGCATCCTTTTTCGATCATTTTTTTTGTAGTTTTTATCTACTATCATTCCTAATATTTTAACATTTTCTTTTTCTTTCTTGAACTGGACCCATCTTACATTCATTTATTCTGAGAAAAGCTGATTTTTTGAGATTCATGGTGATGTGAGCAAACATAGAAAACTCGTCTATTAATTTCATAACTAAGTTGAATTCATTTTCATTCATAATTACAATTGTCAAATCATCTGCATATCCGAATACTTTAAGAAACTTATTATTTGTGAGTAGTAGTCCATTCAAACTTGAATACAAAGATCTTATTAAGGGTTCTATGTATAAGGAGAACATAATCATCGACATTGGGCATCCTTGTCTAACTGATCTACCAATCTTAAACGAGTGGGTCAAAAACCCATTTACTAAAACCCTAGAAGTAGCATTTTTGTTTATAGCTTTTAAGCACATAATCCATAAGCACTCGTGACTCACCGAATCAAAGGCTTTCTCTAAATCAATAGTTAATAATATAAATTTATACTTTTTCGATTGTTGAGCTTTGACTATTAGATTTCGTATTGCATCTAGATTATCTAGGCATGACCTGTTTTCTTTTCCGACTGTTTGTCCTTCCTCTAGTAAATTTTCCATTACTTTCGTGAAACGACCCGCTATCAGTTTCATTAATATTTTGTTGTCTGTATTCAATAAACTAATTGGTCTGAAGTTTTCTAGCTCTGCATTATTCCTTTTTTGTGAATAAGCGTTATTATACCCGAGGAGAAATTATCCGCAGGTTTAATTGTTCCGTTTAAAATTCCATTGCAAAGTTTAAGTAGGTTATTTTTCAGTAAATCAAAGTGACAAGCATAAAATTCGTAGCTAATTCCGTCAGGCCCAGGTGCTTTCTTTTTTGTTGCATTTGTAATAACGTTTTTCAGCTCTAGCTCACTAAAGGGGTTTTGTAAATATGCTTGGTGCTCTGTACTTAGTTGCTTTGTGATATATCTTAAAGCTGCAAAGTTGTCAAAATTTTTGTCGTCTTCTAACTTTGTAAATTTGGTTTGTAGTGTTCGTACGCTTTTGCACTATTACATCTGTTGTCCTCGTCGGAATTTTTCAATTTAAGAGTCGAGTTTTTTTTTTATCTGTGATGAAATTTGATACATACTCATTTTCTTTTCAGTCAGTAAGGATGCCTGATTAATATGTTGTTCCAAATATGACAGACGATTACGCTCTATTTCTACCATTTTTGATTTGATTTCTCCTAACTCCAATGAGACATCTTCACCTATAGCTTGCTTATCTATGCATTTTCCTAATTCTATATACAAACATTCTTTCATATTCGATACTTTTCTATTGAGCGTCTTTGATTTTTTTTGATAGAATTGTCGAATCTTTGCCTTTAGATCTATAGACCACCATTCTGAAAAAATTTTCGTGTATTTTTCCTTAACTTTATTTCATTATATTGACTAGAAAACTCACTTCTGTTCTCCTCGTCCTTCAAAAAGCTACTGTTCACCTTCCAATAGCCGCGGCCGACGGGAGTTGTTTTATCGCTACACTCAATCGTATATTGAAATCAAACCGCATAATGATCGGAGAACATTACTGGAACCGTTTCAAAGTTCTTCACCCTTTTAACAAAATCTGACGCGGCATAGAAACGATCCAATCTAGATGCAGAGTTACCTCTAATAAAAGTGAATTTCATAGGAACAGTTTTGTTGACTTCCCTGTCTAAATCTTTCAAGCGCAGAAGTGAAATTAAGGATTTCAGTCCTGTGCTGATGTTATAAGCATGGTTCTTTGTATCGCTTTGATTGACTACACAATTGAAATCCCCTCCAATGACATGATGTTTTGCACTAGGTCTGTAACTAGATGTATCGCTAGCAGGGTTACCAAAAATACAGAATAATCTGTATTTATACAGATGTTTCAGCCATTTTCAGACCAAGAATCTGTATGCACAGATATACAGATTTTTGCGTGTATGTACAGATATACAGATTTTTGAAAAATGATGTTACAAAAACTATTTTTTTTTCCTTTTTTATTAACGACTTATAGTGAGTCAATCTTTTTCCTTTTTGTTATATTGTAACGACATATAATTTGTCGGCTCCGACAGCATAAGTCATTAAATTGACTTTACGCTTGTCATGCCGCAGACTCAGGTGATTCGCATTTAATGCCAAAAGATCCTGACTCCTGCGTTGCAGAAGACAAAGAGTTAAATAGCCGGGAAACTCTAAGCTTGTTCATTGACCCTACTCCACGCTTTTCTAAACTTTCTTACCATAAACCGGGGTGACTTTGATCATCGGGGTAACTTTGATCACTCGAAACTTTTTTCGTAGATCGCTTATTAAACTAGAATAGTCTTCCGAATCATTTTAGTTTGAAATGATTTTCACTCTAAAATTATGAAATACTGGTTTGTTATACTTTTTGAGTATTTTGTTCGGTTTTTGGGTACAAAAACTACAAAAAACCGAAATTTGACTTTACCTTATTTTTACGAAGCTTCATAAAGTGTCTATTTTTTATAAAGCAAATAAATCTCAGATTTGAGCAAGAGTAATAAATTACAAGCGAGATTTTATTTTCCTTTAAAGTGGGATGTATCAAGTAAATCTTTTAAGAGTTTGTTTATTTTAAATACAATTTTTTTGTGAAACTAGTTGGCAATTATTTCAATTTTTTTTAAGCTTAAACTCGCAACATTTTTTTATTGTTCAATATTCAAACGTGTTAAAATGGATGAAACATTTTGTACATTGATAAAGCAATGAAATAAAACAATTTTAGCAGTTTTAAAGGTTTTCCGAATCTTTTATTCTAGTTGGACACAAATTATACGAATTTTGGTTACTCGAATTTTACAGTACATTGAATACTTTGTATAATACCAATTAACATGTATTTAACAATGAGTATCTTCCCAGAATTAGTTTAAACAAACATTTGAATGAAAAACATTGACATCAATAACTTAATGTGGGTGAACATGCAGGTTATCAAAGTCACCCCGGAATACAAAAACGGACATCAACTTGAAATCATTTTTGGAAAAATAGCTGTAAGCGGACAATTTTATGTAAAACCATCCAATCTTGTTCTCCTTACATCAGTACATGGTTTGAAAATATTAAACTTGAAAAAAATGTGTTGCGTCTAAAAATATGCAATGATTTCTTCGAAAAGTGATCAATGTCACCCCGGTTTACGGTACTTCAAATCCTCGCTCTCCCTTGAGTACTATGGCTCTTAATATTTGAAAAATACTTCACCTTCCAATCCCTTGCTAATTATATGTCGTTACAATATAACCTCTATATTAAAATATACATTCATTTTTGAGAGTGGTCACTCACTCTGAAAGGTAAAGGTTTGTAATACACTCAGGTTAGCACCCAGAAAACGGTTGGCTGAAGTTTGCTTCCAGAAACATTAATTGTATTGCTCTGTGACTTTGTTATATCACATTTTTTTGTCCGCAAATCATTAAGTGAAGAAAATTATTTTTCCATTGTGCAAATTCGATAAAGTTAAAGTTTCTGGATGTAAAATATCAGAACGATTTGTAGTGTTTCTTTATGAAAATGTAAACAGGTCCTTGCTTGACTGATTTAAACCACAGGAATTAATGTTTTCGATAGATAATCCAGCAAAAGATTAAACTACTCAACTGATTCGATACAGATATATATGTTTCTGCCGTTCATTTGGGGCAACCTGGGATAACTTTTTACATATCATCTATGTATATGCTGTTATAAACACAGTTTAATTGTATAACTGCTGGATGTATGACGGGATTTGTACATCCACATTTAGATCGGTTTATTTTATGTTCAGCTAAATGATTTTACACTTATTTCGCAGTTCAACTAGTGAAATGCTCCATTAAAAGTAATGTCCTGGCACTAGCGATACCAGATTTACAGACATTTCAGTAATAAGGAACAGGAATTCTACAGACTTTTGATAGCCTCCTACAGACGTAGTTAGAAATCTACAGACTTTTAAAAGAGTAATAGTATTTAGCAAAATTGAACTAGAATAACTGTATTCGTCTACGAGTGATTCCTTCATTAATAGTATTCTAATTTCAATCAATTTTTAAATTAATATTCTAGTGTAACTAGGATTTACTCAACCATCTAGAGACATTTACAGACATTTTAATAATTCTTCTACAGACATTTCATAAAAACATGTGGCATCGCTGCTTGGCACTACATTCGTTGTGGGATATTATCATACGTGGCAATTGCAGGCTTATTGCGAAAACTCCACGCTAAGAAACCTGCTTGGTGAAGGTTTGAACATATTATGTATACGGCATTCGCCTTAACTCTCTAATGCTGACATTCCACGCGCAAATGCCCTTCTGCTGGCTATTAACTGTAGAGTAAGTACAATTTACAGTAAGTCCAAAAACTATTTTTTATCCGATTTAGCCCTTAATTTACTTTATTTGTACATGTCATACTTTAAAGTGGCCTATTTATAAAAATATTCACCAAGACGAATGTATTTTGATCCCACTATACATATGTGTAATGAAATATTCAATAATCAGGGCCGGTGGGTAATGCGAGTAGTTTTTTTTTTTCATAAAACGTTTATTTGACACGGCATTTGCAAAAGCTTTTTTACGCCGGGGTTTTTTTTACATAACATGTTACAAAGGTTCTTAAGACTATCACGTTATAAAAAAAAATCACTTTCTAATGCTAACACTGAGGATAATCATCATTTTGAATGTTTTTAATTATAATCTATTTTCTTGAATTTCATTGTAAACCTATTGATAGTTTTTCTGTAATCTTTGTTTTTTTTTCTTTATTTATATCGTTTTATCTAACTTAACTAACTGCGAACAAATCTAAATTGTTTGTGGGTAGCAAGGGAAAAAACTAGAAACATTGTGGGGATAATTATATTTGAATATTTATTGATTTCAGGAAATGATAAATATGGCTCATGTATGTAAGATCTCGTAAAGCGAGGATATCACGAACAGGTACATAGGGTGGTTTTCTTCTGGCTCGTAAGGAGTCTATTAATTGGGATCTGGCTTCACGATATTCAATGCAAGACCAAACAACATGTTCAATGTCTTCGTAACCCTCTCCGCAAGCACATTGATTATCTTCTGCGATCCCAATACGGCGGAGATGCGCATTCAACGTATAATGGTTGGACATGAGTCTAGACATCACACGAATGAAGTTTCGACTTACATCCAACCCTTTGAACCATGCCTTCGTTGATACTTTAGGGATAATTGAGTGCAACCACCGTCCCAGATCTCCATTGTCCCATGATGTTTGCCAACTAGTAAGCGTCCTCTGACGAGAAGCGCTATAAAATTCATTGAAGGCAATAGGTCTTTCATAGATGTCACCGTCCAGCGCCCCTATTTTGGCTAAATTATCCGCTCTCTCATTACCCGGTATGGAGCAATGAGCGGGAATCCACACTAAGGTAATTTGATTAGATTTATTTGTTAATTTGGTTAAGTATTCTCGTATCTTCTTCAAAAAGAACGGAGCGTGATTATCAAGCTTTAATGAGTGTAGTGCCTTAATTGTGCTGAGGCTATCTGTGAGGATGAAATAATGGCTCGGAAGTAAAGTATCAATGATTTCCAGACTATGGTGAACTGCTGCTAGTTCGGCTGTGTAAACAGAGGCAGGTTCTGCAAGCTTGAAAGAGATCGCGGTGTTATGGTTGAAAATACCGAAGCAAGTGCCCTCATTGATTCGTGACCCATCAGTGTAGAACATTTTATGGCAGTCAATGTGTTGGTATTTACTTATGAATATTTTAGGGATCTCCAGAGAGCGCTGGTGATCCGGGATTCCACGAATTTCCTCTTGCATGGACGTGTCGAAAAATAAAGTGGAATCGGGAGTATCTAATATATTAACACATGTCAGAACATAACTAGAAGGCGTTATTTCTTGTGACATGTGATTGAAGTACACTGTCATGAATCTGGTTTGGGATTGAAGCTCGACAAGTCTTTCGAAATTTTCAATTACAAGTGGATTCATAACCTCACATCGTATAAGTAAACGAGAGGAGAGATCCCAGAATCGATCTTTTAAGGGAAGAACTCCCGCTAGAACTTCAAGACTCATCGTATGTGTCGATTGCATGGAACCTAAGGCGATTCGTAAACAACGATACTGTATTCGTTCCAATTTAATAATGTGAGTGTTTGCAGCTGAACGGAAACAGAAGCACCCATATTCCATTACTGAAAGTATCGTTGTTTGATACAATCTTATCACGTCACTTGGATGAGCACCCCACCAAGATCCGGTTATTGTTCGGAGAAAATTTATCCTTTGTTGGCACTTCTTTATCAGATACCTAATGTGGCCTCCCCATGTACCTTTAGAATCGAACCAAATTCCGAGATATTTAAAGGTCATGACTTGGGCTATTATTCTACCAACTAACTGAAGCTGAAGCTGAGCTGGATCACGCTTCCTTGAAAAAACAACCAACTCTGTTTTCTCCGTAGAGAAATCGATGCCTAACTTCAAAGCCCAACTTGATAAATTATCCAAACTATCTTGCAGTGGTTGTTGTAAATTTATGGCTTTTGGTCCTGTGACAGAAACCACGCCATCATCTGCAAGTTGCCTTAGAGTGCATGGGCTGACAATACAATTATCAATGTCATTCACGTAAAAATTGTAGAGAAGGGGGCTTAAACAAGAACCTTGTGGGAGACCCATGTAACTTATTCTGAATGTTGCCAAATCGCCATATGCAAAATGCATGTGCTTTTCTGACAATAAGTTGTATAAATAATTATTTAATATTGGTGAAAGACCACATTGATGTAGTTTCTCTGAGAGAACATCAATGGAAACAGAGTCGAATGCTCCTTTTATGTCTAAGAACACAGACGCCATTTGTTCTTTCTTTGCGTAAGCTAGTTGGATTTCTGACGAAAGTAGCGCCAGACAATCATTCGTTCCCTTTCCCCTCCGAAAACCAATCTGGGTATCTGATAGCAAGCCGTTCGCCTCAACCCAATTGTCGAGACGTCGTAGGATAATTTTTTCCAACAATTTCCTGATGCAGGATAGCATTGCAATCGGTCGATACGAGTTATGGTCGGAGGCTGGTTTTCCCGGTTTTGGAATGGCGATAACTCTCACTTGTCTCCAGTCGTGCGGGACTATGTTCTGCTCAAGAAGCTTATTGAATAAATTCAACAAGCGTCTTTTTGCTAGGTCAGGCAGATTTTTCACCAAGTTGAATTTAATTCTGTCTGGACCCGGAGCATTATTGTTGCATGAGAGGAGTGCAATTGAAAATTCCATCATTGTCAAAGGCGAATCTATGGAATCGTTACTTGTGGGAGCATCGCGAATGATTTTCTGCGCAGGAGCAGAATCTGGACAAACTTTCTTGGCAAAATTAAATATCCAGCGATTCGAAAAATCTTCGCTTTCATTAGTTACGTTTCGATTCCTCATTCTTCTGGCTGTGTTCCAAAGAGTACTCATTGATGTTTCTCTTGACAAGCCATCAACGAAACGTCTCCAATAACTAGACTTTTTGGCACGACGGAGACTGTCAAATTTGTTTTGTAAAATCGAATAATTTTCAAGATTTGCACGTGTACACCCTTTCCGTTTCATAATTTCTTTGTAAGCAACTTGTTTAGCTTCATATGCATCCGAGCACTCTTTGTCCCACCAGGGATTAGGAGGCCGGCTGTTCATTATCATGCCAGGATTGCATTTCGTTTGGGTTTGTTCTGCTGCTTCAATAATCAAACCCGCTAGAAATTCATATTCTTCGGTAGGTGGTAGCTCTTCCGTCGAAACAAGAGAAGTGGAAATTAAAGATTGGTATTTTTTCCAATCAATATTTCGTGTCAAGTCATAAGGTACATTGATTGAATTCGTGAGGCCTAATTCACTGCTAATTGAAATAACGACTGGCAAATGATCGCTACCGTGAGGATCAGGTACAACCTTCCACGTGCAATCTAACCGAAGTGATGTCGAGCATAGAGATAGATCTAATGCACTTGGTCGTGCGGGTGGTCTGGGAATGCGTGTTGCTTCGCCTGTATTTAAAACTGTCATATTGAGCTCGTCACAAACATTGTATATCAAAGAGGATCGATTATCATTGAAGAGGGAACCCCACAATACTCCGTGCGAGTTGAAGTCTCCCAGTATCAGCCGCGGAGCAGCCATGGATTCCACTACCTCAAAAATCTGACGTTGTCCAATTTGAGCTTTGGGAGGTATATATATAGAAGCGATAGACATGTCTTTGCCTTTAATATTCGTTTGGACAGCTACAGCCTCAATGCCCGCAAACAAGGGGATGTTAGTTCTATAGAAAGGATAGCACTTTTTAATTCCTAGAAGCACTCCTCCATATGGGGTGTCTCGGTCTAGGCGAATAATGTTGAAATCATTCAAGTTGAAATTAATGTTTGAGGTGAGCCATGTTTCACATAAAGCAAAAGCATCGCATTTCAAATTATGCAGCAAAATTTTTAAGGAGTCAATTTTAGGTATGATACTTCTGCAATTCCACTGTAAAACAGTGATGAAATCTTTCATTGGAGGAGGTGAATTACCCATTGAAAGATACAATCGCTGCAAGGATGGGCCATTGAGCAATCAGCTGCTCTAAAAATGTTCTAATTGTTGGGAGGAACGCTGAAAGTATACTTTTTAGTGGTTCAGAAATATTGAATGCTTTGAAAATCCAATCAACAATTTCAGAAAATTTCAATAAACCTATCCCCGGTTGAGGCTCGGAGGAAGTTGAAGTTTTATTATTTCCAGTAATGGTGTTCTGTTTGGATTGTACATTACCAAAACCGGGAGGGACTGGCTTCGGTATTGCATCGGAATTCTTTAGCTTTGGCCGCAATTTATTTGTTGGAGGAGACATTTTAAGGCCCTTGCTTGGCAGTTTGGGAAAAGAGGATTGTTTTCTTTTCCTGGATCCTCTAGGTAAAACAAATGATGTACCTTCGGACGCTTCGTCAGAGTCAGACTCTTTCGGCAATAGAATAGCGTATCTGTTTTCTGGGACCGTGGGTTCAGGAGTAGCATTTTTCAGTATTTCTGCATAAGAGCGCTTAGATCTCTCCTTCAAGGATCGTTTAATTTTCTCCTCCCGCATTTTATATATGGGACATGCAAGGAGCTCGTGTGAAGTTTCTCCGCAATGTAAACATTTTTCTAAGTTTTTATTGCATGTATCCTCTTGATGAGGCCCCCCACACAGGTATGGGAAAAAATCATTCATTATTACATCAACAGCAATCATTCCAAGAAATATTTCACCCCTACAAACAAACATCTTGCATCATCCTGTGCGAGCAGCAACACAATCGTGAGCATGACCTGTCAATATAGTGAATGAACATAACAGTGGGAGATTAGTTCGATTTAGTTCATTCTCTCTCCGTTTCATCCTCTCAATCGCTCATAATGCGAAACGATGTTTGCCGATGAGTGAATCGGATCGGATTCTGTATGTTCGATGCTGTTTTCGAATCATTCGTAGGATGCACTCATTCCTTGAATCGATTTGAACTCGTTTTAGAATCATTGTGCTAATAGCTAGGCTAACAGTAAGTTGATTGCGTAGCAGAAGTTTTTTTAGAAGATGAAGCGCTCAAAAACCCAAAAGACAGTGATTAAACAGGTAGTCCGGGAGCAGGACGGAAAGTTTAAATGTATTGCTGCTGCTAATTGTGCATATGAACAGGTTACTTTCAATTCCGGAAATTTTAAGCGACATGTACATGGCCTGCATCCAGCTGTATTCGAAAGAATGGGCTTATCATGGCCTGCGGTCGAAGGAACTGATTCAAAAACGGCCAGAAAAAAATTTAAAAAGATGGTTGTAGAATCAGATAAACAATCAATAATCTTGGGTACTATACAACTGCTTACAACGAATAATATTCCTTTTAATTTTTTTGAAATGCCTGGATACAAAACTCTTCTTGGACCTCTATATGAAGCGGCAGATTTCAAAATGAATAGAAAAACTATTTCAGCATTAATCGAAAAAGGCTCAGAGCTGTCACGTGGCTGGATTAAGACCGAATTGTCCAAATCAATCATCAGTCTGAAAATTGACAGTGCCTCACGCGGAAACCGCCATATTTTTGCTATCAATGCTCAGCATTATTATTCGGGCGGGGTGGTAATTCGGAACCTTGGTAAGTTTGAGCCACTTTCACTATTTGAGAATTCTATCACATTACAGCAATATTGTGGACATTGATATTTGTATTGTTACTTGCAGCCGTTAAGGAAATGCACTGTCGTCAAACGAAGGATAACTTGAAGGATGTTATCATGCAGGTTTTAAATGAATACGGCGTTGACCTGAAGCAGGTTTATTCCATTGCACATGATAATGGAAGTAATATGATTGCGACAGTCAAGTTATTAAAAGGAATTTTGGAAAAAAGTACTTTAGAAACCGGTCCATCAATAAACACATTATTAGCTAGTAATACCGAAGCGTGCCGCATTTTCCAACACGCTTGCAAAGAAGAAAGTTTCGATAACGAGGACGACGATGATTCGATAAGCACGGACGATGCAAGCATTGCTGCGGAAGATTCTTTGGAAGCAGACGACTTCGTCGATGGCAGAGAAGGGATCGATGGTTTGACTTCGACAACTGAAACAAACGATTTCAATGAATTCGAGGAAAATCTTGGAAGCACACGATGTGCGGCACATACAGCTCAACTTGCTGTATGGGATGTAATCAACCCTTATAAAAAGCGCATATCTATACTTCAAAGAATAGTAGTCAAATTACGACATCGAGAGTATCATCAACTATTCAAAACTCATGATGCACATCTTCCTCCAATTGCGAACACAACAAGATGGAATGGAACATTTCTGATGTTGAAATCTTTACAAAATCAAAGACCATTTTTTAATTTGCTTAAAGCTTCATTTCCTGAAACAGGTAAGAGTTCATCTAATCGATTCTCAGTTCTGCTTCTTTAACGGGGAAACCAATATTTTTTTTCAGATCTCACTCGTCATTGGCAATTTATTGCAAAATTTTGTGAAGCATTTGAACCTGCATTTGTGCTTACGCTGAAGTTGCAGCGAGATCATGTTCCTCTGTCCGAATTCTACGCATGCTGGTTATTATGTCAAGCACAACTTGCTAAGATCACGTGCAACGTACTTGCCAAACGACTGTTGGACGCCTTCAACGTTCGTGCTCTTAAAATGACCAGCACAATGCATTTCAAAGCATGTATTTACATGGATCCCAGGTTCAATTTTTTGGGGTCAAAGCGCATCTCAACAGAAGAAAAAGAAAATGTTCAGGTATGGGTAACAACCTTTATTAAGCCTTTAGTAGTGTCGATTCACAAATTAAGTCACACAAAAATGGTCTCAGATATACCTATCTCCTCCGATATAAAAAAAATTCTCAGGTTGTGACATTTTTCTTGATTCCTAACCTAATCCCCCTCCCTTTATTAATTTTCAAAAATGCGTGACATGATTTACATATAAGTGTGGTTTGTATTTTATTTACATCGCAACTACCAGTACCTCATCTCTTTCCTGTTTGCATTCACATACATATTCCGTACAATTCAGTATAGTGTTACGCCAGTATGCTAAAAGTGCTTGGCTCAAATTCTGGCAGCAGAGAACAAAATTTTCTTCACAAGTTTTCATTTCCGCTTTACCATTTATCTACATTGAATATCACTCGTCTCGACAATATATTGAAATGCTGCATAATTTGTTAGATATGTGTATTACGATCAACGTTATAATCCTTTAATAATACAAAACAGTTTGACTTTATTTAACTATATAATTATCTGCATTCAACAGAAATTTCTTCTTCAACTGTACCATCGAATTAACGAAATAGATGGAGTGAACACAGAACCAACTCCATCTACTTCTATGATGAAACCGCAGGATGACGTGGAGATGTATTTATCTACATTTTTCGAGGAAGACAATATTCCGACAGGCATATCACACTCCATTGAAGAAGCAGTATTGTCACAGTTGAAGGAGTTGGAAATTCGTGAAAAAATGCCAATTCTTCAATCTAATGGGGATGGCGAAGAATATGCTCCATTCGATATTCTAAAATATTGGGAATCTCAGAAAATTTTATCACCTGTTGTGCACCGCTTGGCGATGATAGTTTTATCGGCACCATCCACTCAAGTTTCGGTTGAGAGGGCGTTCAGTGGTTTAAAACTGATCCTTTCAGATCACCGCATGAGACTCTCTGAGAAATCTCTGGAAAACTTACTTGTGCTCAAACTCAATCCAGACTTGTTGAGTAAGGTCGCTGAAGCACTCAGTATCGAATCCGAGCCTTAAACCATATTATCAATTACATGTACACATGAAACAAATCGACTGTCATGAATAAACATTTTTATACATCATTACAAATTTATATTTCTTTTCTTAATCTCAATGAATCCGAAAAAAAACTATTCTAGTAAGCTTATACACGATTCAATCAATCTGAGAACGATCGCGTTCTTTCTGCTAAAGTAGTACAAAAATTAAATAAGAGTACGAAAAACGACTAGCCAGTCTATACCAATGTAAATAAGTCACTGTCGACGCAGGCATGCAGACGATATTCCATTAGTCTAATACAGGGAAATATTTCTTGTGTTCTAGTACCTAGTTTCAAAGGTGATAGAGAAATTTCAATATATAATCG
Source organism: Topomyia yanbarensis (assembly GCF_030247195.1). Lineage (NCBI taxonomy): Eukaryota > Metazoa > Arthropoda > Insecta > Diptera > Culicidae > Topomyia > Topomyia yanbarensis. The sequence continues at coordinate 97,676 of NW_026683747.1, read as the reverse complement.
AACTTTACTACACTGCAAGGATTTCGGATACATTTTAAACAATCTGTGGATTTACATAAATATCCATTGCGAATGAAACGTATATTTTATAAGATTGTGCAACAAAGGTAACAATTTATAATTCACAATCAACGTAATTGAACACACTAAACTAATTCCACAATTGTTCTAAGTCAAGAGTACACGTGAATAAGCACAATGCCTTTCCGACAATCTTTGCAGTTAAGCATGTCCATCATTAACTAAACCTTCTCCGAATCGAGGGCAATAATCAGAAATGATAAGTATAGAATAAACGTTGATGAGCAACCGGTTTATTGTTGATGATTTCGATCCTCCGCTTTCCTCTTTCCTTCGTGAAGAATCACTTGCATCTCAGGACACATTGCGACCTCATCAGGTACAATCCAATTACTTCGTGTTGAACAAACGTTCAAGTGCTTGGTTTTGCTGAGCCGGCGTGCCGAATCAATGTTGAAATCGATATTGCACCACTTTATGGAAAACAGATCGACATCTACCGAAGGTAACGTAACCAGCAGAACGGAATTATATAAATTCGTCTAACACATCATGCACTCGTTGGGAATTCGCAATGACTTATTTTTTGCCCTCCAGCAGCGGATAAAAGCAATCACCGTACACTTTCCGGGTATCGTATGTGAATACCTCAATCGTTAACATTGCAAAAGCAAGCTATAACGAGCTTATAGATTAATTCCATCACAATAAAAAACTTTTCCTTTTTGAACACTAAATATTAAGACTGATTTCATAGAAAGGTATGAATTGTAAACAAAACAACCTAATCAGCCAAACTGAATGTATCTGTGTTGCTGGTTTTTATCGAATCTGTTAGTTTAGCAATCAACTGTGCCACTTTGACAAAACACAATAGGTCCTGTAAAAAACGTAAATTATACTCCACGTATTCCAACAAAATAATTTTAGTTTTTATTAGATAAAAGAGTAACAGTTAGATTGTAGTAAACAATTTTTCAAGAGCCTTATATACTTGATACGAGGAAGTGTCACCTTTTAGCGAAGAATCTATAAACCTGGCATCTCTGCAGAACTGACAAGACAAGTGAGAGAAGTAAATAAAATGAGAGTCATCTTATATCAATGCAGTATATATAGGTGTTGCAGAGCACACGGTTTGCTAGTGTAGGCAACCAAAAATATGTAATCAATCCACAAGTACAACGGGTCGACGTCATAGCGTTCACACGATTCAATGGGAGCGAAACGAACGGTTGACGAAAGCAAGTCGATTTATTCTGTGATCATCTTACTAATACCCTAAGAGAAGAGACGACAACAGGCTTTTTACTCTTCTTAATTTTATCTACCAGGCCCTGTCGTAATTCCAAAGACAACAAGCATCCATCGTTGCCGAATTCCATTTGCAAGTTTTTCACAATTGCTGAAAATAATTGTACCTCAAATATCAAGCTCTGTCAAAAATTCACAATACTAGCTGCATTTGAAAATTGAATTTTATGTTTATTCGTGTCTCTCTTAACTTTACACGTAGTTATATCGTCATTCAGGGTATTTATTCAATTTGCATGAAATGTTCATGGGTATGAAAAGTAGCCAAAATAAATTCAGCAGCACTGTTGTTCATCCCGTTTGAAAATATTATGAACGCTCTTGGCTGGCAAAACGACCAATCAGAAGGTGGTTCAATATTGAGGTTAGGATTGGATCAAATTGGCTACGCGATTGTCTTCTCTTCTCTTAGCTAATACCCTAAGACAAGACGTGACAATCGGCTTCTTATTTTTCCTTCAACATTCTTCTTTTCGCACATTTTCACCCTGCCGAAATCTTCCGAAGAGTGTTGCTATTTTTATTAATGAAAATAGAGTCTTGTTAATTTATTTTATGCCGGAAATATTTTGTGTCTTGAATCCACTGTATTTATGAAGAGCACCGTTTTTCCATATAATGGGTGTTTGGTAAGGTTTGATGAAGCCATTATCTGAAAAAAATTAGATTATGGTGTGGTTTTTGTCTTATTTTTGTTAAAGTTATTCAACCACGTATACGGTAAATGCATGATAAATACTTGTTTCACATTACCGCACAATTTCTGTTCAATTTAGTCATTTTTACTTTTTTGAACGATAATAATTTTATTTGTCAAAAGTAATGACACTTTCCAATCAATATAGCAACACTGCTTAACATCATTTCGCAATCCCTGCAGTAACATTGCGTACGATGCAAAAAGTCAGAATCAACCAATCAGGAGCTGGACCATTCTGACGTAAAATTAGGCAATGATTAGACGTTTGGTTGACAATTCAGCGGTGGGTACTGTCAACAAGTCTACTCCTGCGAACAGAAAAACTCGCCCGACAAACAAGTTTGTTAGTCCGATTCGTTTGATGTTGGATCGAATCAACGATATTGTCGGACGTCGCACCCCTCGGAGTAACGTCAGAATAAGTAAACAAGAAATAATCAGCTGATCAGAAACGTCTCATGGATTGCCTAATTGGAACAAAAACGGCCCCCCTTATTGTCACGTCTTGTCTTTGCGAATACCAAAGTGCCATCTTCGCCATACCTGTATATACTACATTGATCTTATATAGGAATGAAACGGAAATATTTCGCTCGATGAGTGAAATGAATTAGACTCACTCGGCAGCTCTCCCGATTCTGCGGGAGTGAAGTTCAATATTGCACATTCGTTCTTTACTCGGACTCACACGGCGTTCGCTCACCATTCTGAGCGAGATACCATTAATGTTTATGAATGCTTTATCAAAGTAACTCTCGATTGTTGGTTCATATTCGCTTCGTTGATTTGGCTATGTGTGTGTATAGCGAATGGGGATCAGTGGAATCAGAACGAGTGAGTGAATTTTCCCATGCCTGGGCCCCCACATTTGCCACACCGTACCTTATTGGAACAGTAAGTGGCTGTGTGGCCAAGCTGTTTACAATTGAGGCAATTCATCACACGAGGGATGAAAAGGCGAACGGGGAGACGAATTTTATTAATGAGAACATGGCTAGGCAAAGCAGACCCAGCGAAAGTTACACGAAATGAATAGGATGGTCGGTAAACTTTTTTCTCTTCTTCAATTGATACTGAGTACAATTGCTTAACATCGAGTATTTTTACTTTATTAAGCAGAGTGTTCTTGAAACAACCAACACCATGCTTAAGTATATCCTCGGCAGTGAGGCTGGGTTCGGAGATGACTCCATCGCATTCTATATCGCGCGAAAGTATATAAACTTTATATTCACGCGTGAAGAGTTCGCATGCTACTATCTCGTTAGCTTGTCTAATGTTATCAATGCTAACTCGAAGTTTATCTTTATTTACTTTCACGATCTCTGTTACAGCAGAAAATCGTGAAGTCAGATCCCGTGCAATTTGCACAAGGTTTAATGGCTTTCCTTTCCGCCTGAAGAAAACCTGCCAAGGTCCAGAAGACCCTTGGGGGTATAATTTTATTCTAAGGGGAGTTGAGGGAGGGGGATCAGAAGAGTTTTGCTCTTGTGAAATGGAGGATTCCATCTCACTATCCTCCATCTCGCCTACCATACACAGTAAGTAAATTAAATACTAACACTAGCAAAATTATATTAAAATCTACCTGTCCTTCGAAGAGTTGCAGATTCTCGCTGTCTCCCTCTGGTACGCTCTGGTTGAACACAGCGCAACCACCACTACCAAGATGGAGCCGCTGTTTACCTGTGGGTCCAGGTGTATTTCCTTACTATGCAGCGTGGCTAGGTACACAAATACACAAAAGCCCGTTTCTGCACTAGCACAGATGAATAAGTGATGATGAAACGAGACGCTTCACCAACAAGAAGCTCTGTCTCACTTAGCGCCGACTGTATGCAGCGTAACCACTACCACCACCAAGGTGGGGCCGCCGCTTACCTGTGGGTCCAGAGGTATTCCCCTACTACGCAGCGTGGCTAGGTACACAAATACTCAAAATCCCGTATCTGCACTAATACGGATGAATGAATGATGATGAAGCGAGCCGCTTCACCAACCAGATGCAGCTCTGTCTCACTCCGTCGCAAGCGCCGGTTGTAAGCAGCGCAACCACTCCTACCACCAAGGTGGGGCGCCGCTTACCTGAGACTTCGTTGCCTTCGCACCAACACTCGCTTATCGCGTGGTACCACCACCAAACGACCGCTCTCGCAACAAACAATCCTGCCTGTCTCCGCACCAACACGGCATCAAATACTGACACGGTACACAAACTTCTAGCCTATTCACGGCTTGCACAGCCTTGGTTGCTACAACCGATCAGCAAACACAACCTTTCAAGGCGAAGGCTAAAACTGTTATGAATGCGAGTAGTTAAAAGGTAGCACTATTCACTTGAAAATAATCGAGTTGATAATTATTAGGGTTCGCAGTACCGACCCTTTTTGGCGAGAACCGGTACTACGGTACGGAGGCCCTCAGTACCGGTAGTACCGGTAAAGTACCGGTACTCGAATATTTTTTTTTTTAAATTCGAAAAAAGCCTCAAACTGAAATTGAATGCTCAAACTGATGATCTTATTCTCAGATGATTGATTTGTGCTGATCAAAAAACATGTTTATTGTTTTTAATTGCTTCGGAATGGCAAGACTTATTTCACAGAAGATATTTTTCATATAGGGCAACTTCTTTTATTTCGAAATCTAGGCCACTTTGAAATCAATAACTGCTAAGTTGTGCGACTTTCGTCGATTTGAACAGATGGTAAATGTATGAAACCCTATTAACAACAGTAAATCAAAGCGAGAATGGCAGTAAATCCGAGCAGGTTAATCGCATTTCCTCTCTTGCTTTTCTGAAAATTGGTTCCGACCTTTATGTCGTTTGCCTACTATTCTCTAATGCACATCAAGGCTCCTTGCTTTCCTGTAAACTGTGGAGTTTTGCTGAATTTTCCGATCACCAATAATTACCAATCGCCCCATTTGAAGCAGTTCACCAAGTCTAAAACTGTTAGCTACTAAATCGCTGTTCGTTCTTTTATAGATAAAGGTTTAAGAGCAAACTAAATACAGATATGACTTAGACCATAGTCTTATTACGCGCCACCCAGTGAGTAATGGAAACCAATCAGAATGTCGCTAATAAAACTTTAACTTCTAGAATTATTATGATGATGACCCCACCTCATTTCCACACAAAGGTGTTATCTCAACGATTTATTTAGAAGGCAAATTAATATAATTAAACGCTATCTTGCAGACCGATATTTTGAAGCAGATCCCCCTGCAGAGTTAACATATTTTTCATAAAAAATTGTATAGTACCGAAAATACCGGTACTGGCCTTTGGTTAGTACCGGTATTACGGTACCAAAAATGGGTCGGTATTCCCGGGATTTTCGGTACCGGTATTACCGGTACCAAAACCCTAGTAATTATCCACTCGAAACTTTGGAACAAACCTAACATTTGAATTTTGCCACGCATGTGTCTCGGGTGCACGTTTGAAATTTTCGAGGTATGATCAAGATTCCATTTGCACAAACGCGTCGCAAGTGATTTATGTGAATGTAATGCAAGCGTATGTAGAGGTAGATAGGATAAAATACACCCTGTGCAGGGGTAAAATGCACAACAACGGGACAATGCAGCATTCGAATTAACAGCTTATGTGTATTCTACTTCACTTCGGTTATGTCTCTGACATTACCTACCCATCTTTTTTTATTCCGCTAAGAAAACTATTGAGGGTTCCGTTTATTGTTTAAAGTGAGCAGAACAATAACTATTGTCTGCGCACTGATTTTTCAGATTTAAACCAGCAGAGAAGCTTTTGCGTCTGATGCGTATGAAATCTACTGATCAACTGGGATAAAAACATCGATCTGGCAAAATCTTTCTTTTTTTCAAAATGACCAACACTACGACGGTCGCAAATATTACGAAGTTTTTCGTGTATTCGTCAAACAATTCATGATATTCACGAAATAGATTCATCATCAACCCAGGGAACTACGAGAGTGCCCCTAACTTTCGTAAACTTTGTCCGTAAATGTCACGAACAAAAAATACCAATAGCGATGAACACTTTGAAATAAAATCTATTTTTCCAGATCGAACTCATTAATTTAAATGAAATCGTTGGCGTTGTGAAATATCGATATTAAAAGATCGAACGAAAAAAATATCTGGAAATACGAATATTTTTGTCTGCTTAACAAAAATAAAATCGGGTGATCAGGGAAATCATTTTACAAAAATAAATTCGCCCTTTCAAATTATTCGTATTATATGCAAACATTTAGTCAAAGAATAAAACATTGCGTTTCATTCATGGAAAATAGTTTCGTCATTGATGATAACTTTCATACTGTAAGTAGGGGTTTGCCCACTACTCGGGTTCAGATTGCCCGGCGGACCCTTCTTATCCAAGCGGCGTAGGTGCTTCTATCGGAATTTCAGATTTTCGTATCAAAACCAAAACTTCGGCGATCCAGCACCACACTTTCTTTAGCACCCGGACCAGCATAATGAACAGCGGTGAGTTATGTTGCAATAGCAATACACTCTACGGAGAGGGAACGCACAAATAGGTATATTTCAACCCAGTGCAAAATTGTTACTCTGACGGGTTAAAATACAACGTGTACTAAATATGTAAAATTACGAAAAATTTCATTCATCAAGTCTCCATTTTGTTCAGTTCGTTATTTACAATGCACAAACATACCTCGTTGCAGAAAATGACAAATGAATTCGTGCATTGGATGATCATTTTTGTTCTATTTACGAATTGGTTTTTCAGTGCATTCCACTGCTGTATGTAAGCAATTTGTACGAGGACGAATCTATTCATTTATCGATTTTATATAAATTATTTTGTGATTATGCATCACCTAATTTTTGGGCCAATCAAGATGAAAGCTTTTCATTTTTTTATCGATCGAAACCAAATAATTTGATAACATTTCAGCTAACATATTTGTCAACATTATGGAATCATAACATAATTTTTTTCCATGTTCACTATACGTTTATTAAAAAAAACTGTATTTTATGGATGATTTCCAACATTTCCATCAATTGTTTAATGCATTTAAATACTATTTTTGAATGATTTTTGTAGAGTAGGTTCGTATTTGGTCATACTCCCAATCAGATTTTGGAAAATGTTCCACACGACCACAAAAAACTTAAATCCTTTTTTATCATAAATAGGGGAGTCTAGCAATTTTTATTAAATTTTCAGTTGCATTTTATGAAATATGAAAATATTTTTAAGAAATTTTTTTATTGTTTTTTTTTCATGGATATTTCAAGTTGTCTCATATGCAAAAATACGTATGCCACTATTATAACCTGTTTATTTACACTGTTAAATTCATTAATACTATTTTACCGGAAAAAATGATCTATGCTAATAAGATTACGTGTACGAATTGAACTATTAGTTGCAAATTCTATAATCTAATAAGTACCTATAATCTCCCCTAGCATCCAATCAAAGTAATGTTAAATAACACAACAGAAGCAGTCACACTATCACTCGATTGAAGAACTGCAGGAATCTTTCCACCATAATTCCATTACAAAAGGAAAAAAGCGCTAGTCAATCTCCCAAACGAAATTAATATTGACGAAGCGAACAGAATATAAAATCACATCGCTCATTCCTGGTGGATCACAAAACACAACAAACTGATGGGAAGTAGTCAAAGCAGCAGCAGAAGAAGCAACTACAGAGCACCAGCCACATTATTCAAATTAAATTTCCATCCAGAGACCCGCAGAGAAATGAGGCAAAATAAAAAATAAAATGAAAATCTTTTTCCCTATTGACAGCGTGGCTTTCTGTCCACATTCACTTTACTTCCCCACCCACTGCAATGCGGTTGAGGTGCTTCTCCGCACTTGAAAGCATCATGACAAAATTAATATTCTACATTTTTCTTGCTCTCTAATTTTGAAGCAATTTTTCGCTTTCGGTATGTACTTTCATACCATGCTTTCACTATGCTTTGATTCCTGCTGTGGGTTTTAGGCCATAAGATTGTGATTTTGTTCCTGTTCATACTTCAACAGTTTTTTTTTGGTTTTTGCTTCCTTCCTCACGCTTCCCTAGCTGTACTCAATGTGTATGTATATATCACTGAAAGTGATTAAGTGGCTTGTCTCTCGTGCATGCGATTGTACGCAACCGTGAAGCAACCGGAAGGAGAATAGCTTTGAAAGACACTCTATATAGCCATTCGACTGCGGTTGGGCTGCACAGGATAGGAATATTTAATTTTCGGAAATTAAAAACAAACTGCAATACTGCGTTGCTGCGGGGAAAGCACTTCTATGTACGGGTGGAAGCTATTGAGAAAGGTATTTGCTGTGATTGGAAATGTACTAATTCTTCCTTATCCACACAATCCGATTAATATTCTGAATCGGTACCTGGCAAACTATGGCAAGCAGACATCTCCCTTAGCAGCACTATATTCATGAGATATTTGATTACTGATTCATCTTAGTCCCTTTATCCATCTGATTCTCTGAGAATTCCGTTCTGAACACGGACAAATATTAGTAGCTCACTAAACCTCCCTTTTTAATTTGTGAACCTTTTGTCTTTGTCAATCTTTGTCAATTTGTCAATTTGTCAATGTTATTTAAAATTTTCGTATCTGAATTGAATTTTAAATGAATCATATGCTCAAATATGTTATGTGAAAAGTAAGAACATCTTTTTGTGATGATATTATTGGAAATATATATTCTTCGTATTGGTATGAACTATTACGAAGAATAATGGAACAAAGTCTAAACGTTTTCCACGAATTAGCTCCGGGAAAAGAAATTTCCCAAAGAGACCACTCTCGATGAGGGATCCAAGTGTAATGTTTTTCCTAACTTATCGTTGTCCATTTTTGCTCTACACTAAGTACAATTCAATTGATGTTTCAATGGCAGTCACAATTAGTTTGATCTGACTACATTTTTGCCATACACATTACTGTGTAACAACAAATGAACCTGATGGTACCCTTTTCATCACCAATGTATCTAGAAACATATTTATTCGCAGAAAATTAATGCTCGTAATGTCAATCATGTCTATCCATCAAGAGCAGTATTATGCCTAGTGACACTTTCATTGGCCGCTTGCGATTCCAACAAATTTAATACTTATCCTGAAAATTTGAGCCATTTCTTTTTCGTAGTATTGGTTTGTATAGCACTCATTTATCCAAATTTCCTGAACGAAAATTCCAAACGAAACAATATACAAGCCATAAGGATGACTGGAAAGAGACTGCATTACAATCAACTGAATGGCTTATGTGCTATCGACATAGCATAGCTTCATACTATTTACGTCAATGCAAATGAAAACTTTGAAATATCCACCTTTCCCATTCACAAATCGCATTATCCGTCTGTCGCTCTCTGTTTAAAGGGCTTGAAAGCACATGTGACCTTGTCTTACTTTACTATTCAATATTGAATTCCAAAACAAATTGAACGTTCCAGGTTCCTGATAACTAATTAAGGTCTATCAATAAAGTACACACACAATCTCAAACGACGGTGCCAAGAAAAGAACAACGAAAAGATGAAAACAGAAAAGAATGAAAACATTAGAAAGTTCATTGCATACTAATTAGCCATTTTTCAGATGATGGGATTTTCAAAAATAATTCATAACTTTGTGATACAATAGTTCTCAAATTCGCACAATCCGGTTTATTCATTTACTTTATTCAAAAACGAATTTTAATTCCATTCTAAATAGTAATTTTTTTACAGTTTCTTCATTTCATGCATTTCATTCGTCTTGTTTATTTTATTCATTTTGAATATTTGACTGATTTTAAGTATATGATCTTTGCATTTTAATTATTAATTTCATGCAGCATTCTTTTTATTCATTTTGTTAATTTCGGTTCATTTTATCTATTTTATTCGTTTCATTCGTTGAACTCACTCTGATCAGTTTATGTTTTTCGTACATTTTATTCATATAACTTATTTAACTTATTTTATTCATTGTTTTGCTTCTATGCATTCTATTCGTTATTTTCCAGTTTATACATGAAAACATGTTTCTTCATTTTAATAATTTGAATAAATTTTATTATATATTCATTTCATCCAAATTATTTTTTTGGAACAATTTATTTTTTTCAATTAATTTATAACTTTTTAACATCGCTTATGTTTTCATTTTAATCAATTCATTTTGTTCTTTTTATTAATTTTATCAATTCTATTCGCTTTGTTTATTTGATTCGTTTGTTCAATTTATTCATTATATTTCATTCATTTTTTTATTAGTTTTATTCATTATGTTCATCCCATTCATTTTACCCATTTCATTCATTTGATTCATTGTATTCAGTGGATTCATTAAGTTTATTTTATCCATTTGATTCATTTGAACCATTTGGCTCATTTGATTCATTTTATTCATTTGATTCATTTTTGGTTCAGTGTATTCCTACCGATTAGTTGTTTACATAAATCGCTCCAACTATTTTTACTTTTTGACGAGATTTGTGAAGTATTTATCGTTGTTTGTCGTGTTAATCGACTCAGTATTTTATTTTTAACATTGTTATTGTGCAGTGTAAAAGTGTCTCCTGTTTGCTTTTGTGTTGCGAAAAAATCAGCGAAGAACGTAATTGAGTGAACTTCTTCAAAACTTTCCACCGAGCGCAGCGCCATCTATATTTCATTGTTCGCATTTTCAGATCGGTACGCATTATGGCAAGTGCATGCGACCACTGCGCGAAAACCGTCAAATCGGATGACGACTTTATTAAATGCATAGGTTTTTTGCAAAAATGTGGTACATATGCAATGTGGGAAACAACTTAACAAGCCGTTTTTGAAAAAACTTGCGGAAAACCCAAACTTATTTTGGATGTGCAATGAATGTGTCAAGCTGATGAAGTTTACTCGCTTTCGCGACACCGTTTCTTCACTTGGATGTGTTATCGCTGCTATTGCTGGGAAAACGGATGACGTGTGTGCTGAACTAAAGGCCGAGTTATCCAAAAATAACCAGCAAATTTCGCGCCTGGCTAGAAAGGTTTCAACGGCTACTCCAGTCCGGCCAAACTCCGGTACCTCTCGACCACCTCAGAAACGTCGTCGCGAGGATGGCCCTGATCCGAGCAATATTCTTGTCGGTGGTCGAAAGCTAGTCGATAATAGCAACATTGTTACAGTTCCACCTCCCGCGCCGTTGCTCTGGATGTATCTTTTCCGCTTTCATCCTAGCGTTAGCAAAGACACTGTCGAAAAAATGTCTAAAGAAGGACTAAACTGCAAAGAGGAAATAAAGGTTATTCCGCTTGTTAAAAAGGCATAGACGTCAGTACTTTGAACTTCATATCTTTCAAAGTTGGAGTTCACCCAAAGTACCGTGATGCAGCTCTTAATCCTGACACATGGCCGCAAGGCGTACTGTTCAGGGAATTTGAAGACAGCCGTACCCAGAACATTTGGAGCCCACCGACTGAAGCATGTACCTCTCTAATGCAACCCGGCACATCAATGGTCCTGCAGAGGACTCCGCAACGATTGGCCATGCCACTATACCAAGCCACACCGCCCTTGTGAAGGAGTATCGATGCCGATCGCATACATATCGCGTTCATCAGTCGTCCCGGTCCGGTATGTGTGGATGGGGAAAGGGTCTTCCAAGCCGCCTTTCTCGGCAAGTATTATAAAAATTGTAACGATACAACGGTTGAACCGATTCACGCTTCTAGCTCATCGTACGACTCTCGCCGCAAGCTGCTACCACCCCGTTCCTGCTCTCCGCATTCCGCCATCGGGTTCCAACGCATACTGGGACGCACCGCATTTGGCACTATGGAAGCCCTCGATCTCCCCGCCACAGTCGAGCATTTGCAGCCAGCGATCATCAGTCGTCCCGGTCCTGTGTGTGTGGGATGGGTGAAAGGGTCTTCCAACCTGCCGCAAATGGCAAGTATACATCTGTTCCGAACACTTCAAGCGCTGATGTATTCTTCGCTTCCAGTTTTTTGCCTTTTGCTCCGACGTCTTGTTATCAGATGCCAACCATTTCTCTCGACGACGACGACGATAGTCGTATTTTGGGGCGCGACGCAGGTGATTCGGGATGCCTCGAATCCCTCACCACAGTCGACCAGGCGACCGTGAACCGTTCCCATACTGTTCGTGATATTGACGAAAGGATCTTCCTACACGGCAACATGGCTTCGCTCTCTGCTGTACCTGATCCGTCCTCCAACAACATCGAGGTTTACTACCAGAATGTTGGTGGCTTAAATTCATCAACGGACAGCTATTTGCTCGCGACCACGGGTTGCTGTTACGACGTTATCGCCTTGACCGAGACGTGGCTCGACAACCTTACTCTGTCTCGCCAGGTCTTTGGTTCAACATTCGATGTCTACCGCTGTGACCGCAATGCCCTCAACAGTCACAAGACATCAGGCGGTGGTGTTCTTATCGCCGTTCGCCGTGGTATAAAAGCCCGAGTGCTCAACGATGACCGGTGGGCGAGCTCCGAGCAAGTGTGGATATCAGTGAAACTTGTCGATCGCAATCTGTTCCTGTGTGTTGTGTATTTTCCACCTGACAGAATTCGTGATTCCAGCCTGATCGATGTACATCTTTCCTCCATTTCTTTTATCGCCTCGATCGCCGCCCCGTCTGATGATATCGTTATACTGGACGACTTCAACTTACCTGGCTTGACGTGGTGCCAAGCAAGTAATGGTTTTCTACGATTGGATATCGAAAAATCTGCGCTTATTAACAATGCCAGTTGTATTTTGGACAACTACAGCAGCGCAACTCTTCGACAAATGAATAATGTCACCAACGAGAATGGACGTACATTGGACCTCTGCTTTGCAAGAGCCCAGGACTGCGCTCTGTGCTGCTGCACTGCACCGACTCCTTTAGTCAAGCAGGTGCGTCATCATCCCCCACTACATCTTGTATTCGCTGGTAACCTAGGAGTGAATTTTGAAGACGTCTCAAGCTCTATCGTCTACGATTTTAAAACAATTTTTTAACATTGACACTAGCAATAGAATTAAGTGTAATATATACGATATATATATATATATATATATATATATATATATATATATATATATATATATATATATATATATATATATATATATATATATATATATATATATATATATATATATATATATATATATATATATATATATATATATATATATATATATATCGAAGATGTAATAATAATAATAAAAACGCTGACTACGACAGCATCATTAGCACGCTGTTGGATATAAACTGGGACGAAAATATTAACAATGACGACGCGAACGAAGCAGCGATGACGTTTTCTAGTATTCTTAACTACCTTACCGCCATGTACCAAAACTAACAATTAGTACCGATGAACACCCTCCCTGGCAATCAACCGTCCTTAGACGTTTAAAATCTGCCAAAGGAGCTGCATTTAAAAAATTCTCGAAGCATAAGACACTTGCATTACGAAATCACTACTTTCAACTCAACCACGAATATAAACAACAAAGCAGACGCGCCTTTTTTAGACACCAGCGAAACGTCGAGCGTCAACTGAAATCCAAGCCCAAGTCGTTCTGGAAGTATGTTAACGAGCAGCGAAAAGAATCCGGTTTGCCATCTTGTATGTCGTTTAATGGAGTTTTAGGCACCGACACTAAGGAAATTTGCCAACTGTTCTCCGACAAATTTTCAAGCGTTTTTTCCAACGAGCACTTGCCACCACAACAAGTCGCTGCCGCCGCTAATTTAACTCCTTTTCTAGGACGAACCATCAATCGAATTTCTGTCGATAATGCTGCCATTCTTGCAGCAAATGCCAAACTGAAAGCATCTTGTTCCCCGGGTCCAGATGGCGTTCCCTCGATTTTTGTCAAAAAGTGCATCAGCGGGCCACTTCGGCGAGTCTTCGAGCTATCACTCACTACTGGTACATTCCCTTCCTGCTGGAAAGCAGCGCACATGTTTCCAGTTCATAAAAAAGGAAACAAATCGAACATTGACAATTATCGGGGAATCTCGTGTTTAAGTGCTGTATCAAAACTGTTCGAGCTGGTTGTGTTAGATCCTATTTTCTTTCACTGCAAACACTACATTGTAGATGACCAACACGGTTTCATGCCTAAACGATCGACAACACCAAACCTGCTCTCGTTCACAACATATGTAATGGATGGATTCGCCGATGGATTGCAAACCGATGCTATTTACATGGATCTATCTGCGGCCTTCGACAAAATCAACCATGATATCGCAATAGCGAAGCTGGACAAACTCGGCATTCATGGACAACTTCTGCGCAGGTTTCGTTCCTACCTCGATGGAAGGCAACTCCAAATCAGCATTAAGGACTGTCTATCTGCACCATTCTTCGCTACATCCGGCATACCACAAGGAAGCCATCTCGGTCCAGTAATATTCCTCCTCTACTTTAATGACGTCAATTTCACATTACAAGGACCCCGCCTTTCTTTCGCCGACGACATGAAAATTTTTCAACAAATACGGGATAAAACCGATGCCGAGCTTCTTCAGAGGGAACTGAACAGCTTTAGTACGTGGTGTGATCTAAACAGAATGGTTTTAATTGGTTTTTTTTCATTTTAATCAATTCATTTTTATTAATTTTATTCGCTTTGTTTATTTGATTCGTTTGTTCAATTTATTAATTTTATTTCATTAATTTTTTTATTAGTTTTATTCATTTTGTTCATTCCATTCATTTTATTCCTAAAAACTTTTTGAGCCTTACTGGTGCATTCAAAATTGTTAAATTATAAGAAACAATTACAAATTAATACTGTCGATGTGTACTATCATCTAGACTAAAATAATAAAGCAAACATGCACACAAATTTCACTTTTCGTGAACAAATTTCAATATTTCTAAGATAATAAGATAATCTAAATTGCCTTATTTGATTAAGGGAACGAAGCTATTTAAATCTTCCCAAAAATATTTATATTTCTTATGTAATTAATACCCGTATCACCTTAGAGTATTATCGCAAAGTATCAAAGTTTAACTCCGAATATTTTCGAAGATAAATATAGTAGAGCCGGTTTGCACGGAGTTGCATAGGGTCAAGACGTAAAATTTAACGGGTGCTTAAAGATTTTTAAATCAGTGTAAATGATTGCAAGAGAAACTGATTAACTCGAGTAAACACTTTATTGTAGAAGTTTAACTGCACTACTGCTTTAACCACCGAAATTATGGAATAAAAATATTAAAATTTATCTACTTATTGTTAAAAATCGGGTGTTTTGTTGTTACAATGCTTGACTTTGAACATTTTTTAACTTTTTATGGTTCATGCATTTAATGGTCCATGCATGCCTGCTAGCTAGTGGTGCTTCAGATGATTTCACAGTCAAAATCTTCCGACCAGAGAATTTTTGGCGATCGTCTTTGAAACTGTCATTTTGTATTATTCCCAGATCAAAACTATATCAAAATATACGCAAGAAACAAAAACGTGAGGTTGTCCAAAAAAATCGTGGGTTCTGGGTTGAGTGGTAGCTTAACGAGTAGTTACCTCAATAGTGTACTAGCTCTGAAGTTTCTGCATAAATACTGAATAGACCGATATTTTGAATACAACTCTCTTTAAATCCCATTCATAATTAGTAATACGAGAATAACAAAAAATAAAAGTCTACGTAGATTTTTTCAAAGATTTGTCCCACATTTTTATTCACACAGTTTATAGTTGTGCAAAATTGTAATCGAATTCTTGTTATATCAGTGAAAACCTAAAGATATACCTTAAATAATAGTCTTGAATTGCTAGATCGTGGCTTCGATTTGCACATCGATCAAATTTATCATATACCTGGCATACCAAAAAGAAATAGAAACATAAATATACATTCATATGTTGTACAGTTACAGCACGCGAACCCACAGTTTTAGGCAGTGTTAGGAAACTTTCCGCAATTTACCACTGAAAGCCAATAGATTAATGTGCGCGTTCTAGAATTCCTGAAAACGCTCCACCGTACTTCGAAATGGCGACGATCGCTTCCACGCTCAAAACAGACACGATGAAAAACTTTGGCTAAACATCGATAAGAACGTGTATCCGCTGGGGAGTGGTACCTGTACCGGTACGTGAGCGACTGGGAAAACTTCAATCAATTATTCTCACTCTCTCTCTCTCTCTCTACCTCCCTCGACGCGGTCATGATTTTCTTCCGTTACCGGAAAATTGAAGGCGAAAAGTAAACATTCTGTTGTCCTGCTAGTGATAAAAAATTGATACTACACACGAAATCGTGTCATTTCTCTTACCCTCTGTGGAGTGTTTTGCTTCGATCGATCGGCAGGATATGCCGTTACTCAAACGATGCACCTGTCGGTTGTCAAGAATGTATAGTCATCATAGTGAGACGCTTGTCGTAAGGGATATTTGTAAACTTTGCAGTCTGCGTTGTATGACTCAACTTCAATCTAGAGTGGATTGAAAATCGTGTAACGAATTCAAAAACCAAAATATCTAGGTTTGAATTGTGCGTCTGTGTTAGTACAGATCAATAAAAAAGGATATCCGAGGAAGAGACCTTCAGCTGCAGCAGCCGTGTTGGATCGCATCCGATTTTCTGCTGACTGGTCGTGCCAGATGAAAAATGAAACGAAGCGGCCCAGCTTCATACCAGCCTACAACATGTTCCTACAATCACAAACAGCGACGCGAAATTCCGAATATAAAGGCAATGTAAAACACCCGCTGCTACACATCAAATTATTCTCGATTATTCCTCGAACCAATCCACTCAATCCGTATCGCATGGATCTAAATTCATTTTCAGCGAGCGATTTCTTTGATACCCGATTCCGGGTCAGTCAGTTGCTAGGTATATTGCGATGAGGGATCGAAAAGGTGAAAGAGCATTTTCGTCGAACGGCGTGATTAGCATAAATAAATATTTGAAAAGGGGCAACCCCGAAAAAAAGGAAAATACTTCCAGTTGCAACCGAAACGGTATCGAAATACGATGATTTGTATCATTTCTATGCAATCGATGATGGATGGCAACCTGATATCGAAGCACTACTCAACGTTATCGAATTACTACGGGACACGTATTTGAAGGGAGGGCTAATATATTCCAAATGTTGCACTCGAAACGATTTACAAACATTTACAGCGATTGTTAATTGTAGGTTTTAATTAGTTTGTTGTTTGGCATAATAGCGCTATTCCAAACTAAATTAAAGGGTTTAGTCGGTCAGTCGTCAAAAAGCTTTTTCCGTGAATTACCTTGAGCTCAAGTATTCCCGCTTCACAAGGACCATCTAATAAGCGATCATTTATAGTAAATCAGACATGTACTATTCATAACAGAAACATATAAATTATGTAGCTATTTTTCGGCATTTTTGAGATCCCCAAGTCATCGTAGCCTTTCGTCCAAAAATTCTTAAGTTCCTCTTAGAAACAACGAAACCTTTGCTGGAATCTCTTCTTCCTCAACGAATCAATTTTAATATTTTGTTCGTTTCTCTTTAGTACATGTTCTTACAAATATATGACTAATTAATTTCACCAAATTACACAACCTGTTGTGTGTAAAAAATATTTTCTATGAGGACCAAAAAACCTTGCTAAAAAGTTATATATTCCACTTTATACAACGAGATGTGTCTTTTTAGTCCACTGTTTGTATAATTATTGCTTTTTTTAAATATTTTTCCCTGTTGAATTTAGGTACCATACCAAAGCTATAATTATCTCACATGTCGTTTTTTGACGAGAAAAGGGTATCGAATAAATTCAAAAAGCATACAAATCCATATTGTGACCATAAAATTTCACTAAACAAAACAGCTTACCACATAGAAAGATTCTTGGAAGACAAAAAGTTTCTTTAACATTACTATAGTTGATTTTCAGATGTACCAACGACCTCTCAAAACGTATGGTTTTACTTCGCTTGGAATGACACTGATAGGTAATCATTGAGAAACACTGCACACATTACAGCTGCTCATAAAAGCATAAGAATCCCGTATTGAAAAACAGCAAACCGAGAAAAAACACTGTTCAAGATTTGCATTTTCATTGAGCCTTGTAAATGGGACAATCATATTATTGGTGATTCAGTGGTGATTCATAATACAATCCAACAGGCAACTCATTTTCGATAAAAATCTATATGGGACTCTTATGCTTTGATGGGCAATACAGGACTTAATAAGCAGTTAGAGGAACGACTTCCAGGATTGCGCTTGCGATAAATTACCATGCGGAGGCTAAACACTAGAAACGAATTGTTTCCCATCAAATATTGTGTTGCCACGAGATTTTATGATAAATAAAAATAAAATCATGCTATCAGCAATCAGTTAAATAACTTGAAGTAATAGTTTTCTAATACCCAAAAATGCTTCATGATATTTTTTGAGTTGGCAGCACTGAAGATTCTTTCCTGTGTTCTACAGCACAGTTGCTAAAAAAATCACTACCGTATTAAGGAATCGCCTGTTATAATACTAGGCCTAGTGCTTAGTAAGTAATCAAATCCATTCGTACCGTAACTCGCAGACAGTTCGGGCGTGTTTAAATCTCTGTACGATATGAGCTTAGACGATAATACGCTTCGTCTCGGTTTGCAAAGACACATTTGTCAGCATTTTGTTCACGCAGTGAGGATTGAACAATAACAAGCTACATCAGCTGGTTCGGTGCGTCGTTGGAAACCATTTTAAAGATAATTGCTTTTTATCTTTCTTAACACATTATTGCCATATGCACGGGTTCTGACCCCGTGCGATGGTTTCCTGGTCAAATGGAGGTCGAATCGGGTTCAACTCCCAGCTGCCCCTGGCCCAAACGCTTTTCAGAACTGTTAACTGGTCCAATTGGGGACTTCGTGCGATCCAAGACTAAATCGCTGAATTTTCTTCCGATTTCTTAAGACCTGTCAAAACGATTCTCGACTAAGACCGGACGTTCAGAGGTCCGCTCGGACAAGCTAGGGTTATGTTGGCCAATTCAAAACAGACAAACGATATTGCTTACTGTGAACACTTTACGCGGATTTATAATTCAGTGTAAATCGTGGAAGATGTTTCGAAAACATACCCCCAATCAAACTCTTATTGGGTGACCTTACCAATTGCAAACAATTGGGTCGGACAGCCACCCACTATAACAATAAGACCCGCTGTGGAAAGTGGAATCACGTGAATGACTCGTGCAGTAAGAATGCTGAAAAATGTCCTTACTGTGCAGAGAATCTGCATGATATCTCGGCATGTCCCGCGTACAAACTACGTGGGCATAAATTAAAACGTTCCCTTGCTGGTCGTTCCGAATGTTTTGATCCGCCAAAATGCAAAATAAAACTACGCCATCCTCAACAAACCTCTATGTTCTCTTGCCTCCTAACAAGGACGAGAACCCACAAAAGAGAACATCAGCTAGGGTGCCTAGATGTTACAGGAAGAGGAGGAACATTTCCTTTCCTAAACTTCTTTGTAATGGCCGGAAGATGACCCTTGACGGGGCTCCGAAATGCTGTAACCAAACCGAAACAAGCAGCTCCTGGTTATGGAGGATTAAGCGCAGAGAAGGAGTTTCCAGCACTTACCGATATTACAAACACACCAAGTGTTCCTTTGTTTCAGTTCGTGAATAATCAAGCCACTGGAGTTATCAAACCCTTGGACATAGTGGACAGGATAATAAAAACTTCCAATGTAACTGATCCTATTGAAAGTCTATCGTTAGCTTGTCTGCTTACAATTAGAACATTTTTGAAGCAGTTGACTGCTAAATGGCCCCTCCTTTCAGCGAGTGCATCCTTCGATGGCTAACTCATCGAAGGAAGTCATGGATTTGATCATTGTTCTACAATATTTATATCTACGCCTGGATGGAGATACCACCTTAGGAGGAGTACTTTTGGGGATCAAAAAGCGCTATTCCTTTTATAGAATTAAACTTCGCTCGAGGTATTAAAGTTGTCACTTGTCAAGTAAAAACTAAGGCCAAAAACCTTTGCATTGGAAGCTATGTATTCTTCCTAATACCACGGTTTGGCACCGTTTTTGCCTTTCTCATATAGAAAGATTATGCAATCATTCTAAAAATCGTCAACCTAATCCCGGCCCATTGGGCCGAGTGTGCCGTTCGACTCAGTTCGTCGAGATCGGAAAATGTCTGTGTGTGTATGTATGTATGTATGTGTGTATTAGAGTGTCCCATAATGACATCATGTTAAAAAAGTCATCGGGCTTACTCCTTAAATGAAAGGTTAGGGTATTATGACCACTTTCTTCTTCGGAGTGAATCTGATAAAACGCTTCCTACCAGTGGCGAATTTTGATTTTTTGAAAAATGGGCCGATTTTGGATAAAATTTAAAATTTATGTCTGTTGAAGTGGTCCCGAACTGTCTTAGATTTTTTTCAGGATTTTTTTATTTTTCTTGAGATTCAAATGGAGAAGTTTGGTTAATTAGTTTGTATAAATCTTGAATTATAAGAGCGGAAGAGCCATTAAAACTTAGTAAAAAGTAAAATTTTTGGTGCTTTTCAGTATTTTTTCTTCAAAACTGGGTATCCACAAAATTTTAAAAAAAAACTTATATAGTTGAGCCGAATACAGGGGCGTAATTTTGCTAAAGAAAGTGTATAGCTACGGCTAATGGGGTATGAGTTATTTAAGTTTTGTTAGATAACCAGACCAGTTAGACATTTTTAGCATTTCATCAAAAATAATGCTGTTCCAAAAAATAAATCAGTTCAAATGTGCTTTGACCACACATAGTTTTTCGGAAAATAGAAGAAAATGATAAAAATGGCGTTTTTGTACGTCTTTAGTATGCCAGGACGAGGTTTAATGAGCATCTGATGATTTTTTTGTAACTTAAATTATAAACATAATGATAATTCATATAATTCGGCATCACTGCTGTACTAAGTCGTGCTCATCAACAGAGTTGAATGTTTTACATTTCTTATAAAAGAAATGTATAGAATTCGCTCAAACTTTCAAGATTTTTTCCGAGGCCCGGAGGGCCGAGTCTTATATACCAATCGACTCAGCTCGACGATTTGGGACAATGTCTGTGTGTGTGTGTGTGTGTGTGTGTGTGTGTGTGTGTCTGTGTGTGTGTGTATGTAACGGACAAATTCTCATTCGTGTTTCTCAGCAATGGCTGAACCGATCTTATCCAAACCAATTTTAAATGAAAGAACTAAAAAACAGTATGAACGCTATTAATTTGTTTTTGATTCTGATGTTTAGTTTCCAAGATATGTATGTTTGAATGTGTAAAAATAGCGTTTTTTGCAGTTTTTTTGAATTATCTGCCGAAATTGACAACATAGATTAACACTTTATATGTTTTTAGACAGCTTTAACGAATACCTTTCAAACAAGCTATAGATTGTTGAAATCGGACCATTATCAAAAGAGATATTTAACATTGAATGCGGACGAAAGATTTGAAATATGACCAAAAACATGTAATCTATTATTAACGCCAAAACGGCTTATTTTAGGTCAATAGTATCTTCGGAAAATATAATGGAAGCAATACGCCCTTTCTTTTGGTATTGTGCTTTTACTGATTAATCTCCCTATGAGCGAGATATTTTCACAAATTTTCTTGGAAGTGGTTATATCGAAATGATGCCTTCAGCAAATTTGTAGCTCTTACTTTTGCGAATAACTTTACTGAAGACATAAAATATCTATTTTGAATACTTTAAAAGTTATGGCTTGTTGTTTGTGGATTACCTTTTGTCGCCCATGTATTGTTCAATATAGTAATAATCCATTGAAATAAGCCAAACATTATTACGATAAAAAGAATTTTGTATTTCATTTTTCTATCTACAACCGCTAGAAATAATCACCGAACACTTCCAAGTTGTCTGGAAGGAACTTGATACCTTATCAGTGCAAAAATGTTCATTTGTACGAACCTTCTGACTGCAATTTTTCTAACTTATAACCAACGGATCGATCGGAAACATATCGGAAAATGAAAGTGAAGTAAATAACTCCAAGCAACGGCGTAGCCAAGAGAAGGTTTTGGGGTTTAACAACTTCCCTCCCTACCACACCCAAAAAATATATTGGATTGCAATTGAAAATTTATTGATGCAGACTGATTTAATTCAGTATTACAATAACAATTATCTGATCCGTACATTGATAACCTGTTGTTGTAAACATCATGAGGACTTTTGATAAATTTTCAGAATGGGGTCCTGATATGTAATTGATCTATTGGTCTTGATTTCACAGTTGCCTAATAGCATCAATATCAAATTCCTGCCTGAAATCATTCCAATAGAAAATTCCAGAGTTCTGTAATCAATCATAATCTTCAGATTTCTTTTCAAATTGAGCTCGCTTTTGTAGCGATGTACTGTAATGAGGGTCTTTATTTAATAGAAAGCGAAGTTAAAATTGATTTAATGTCTATGAAACATTTGCTAAAAATGTTTTTGCCTTTCTCATTCACTCTAAAATTCGTCAATCTAATCCCGACCGGGAGGGCCGAGTGTCATATGCTAATCGACTCAGTTCGTCGAGATAGGAAAATGTATGTGTGTGTACGTATGCATGTGTGTGTATGTGTGTATGTGGAAAAAAATATGACCTCTGTTAATCAGAGATGGCTGGATCGATTTGCACAAAGTTAGTCTCAAATGAAAGGTACAACCTTCCCATCGGCTGCAATTGATTTTTTTTATTGATTGGACTTCCGGTTCCGGAGTTAGGAGTTGAAGAGTGCAATCACACAGCAAATTCCCATATAAACTGAAATGAAAAATTTTCAAAATCAAATTTGTATTTTTGATGCCAAATGACTTTATAATGCATTACAATGATATAAACTCGAAAAAATAATGTTTGAAAAAAATTGATTTTTTTGGACTTTTTTGCCTTTCTCATATAGAAAGGTTATGCAATCACTCTAAAAATCGTCAATCATACCGGCCCGGAGGGAGTATGCAGTGAGGGGTTGCTGTTTTAAAATTAAAACTAGTTTAAAATTTCTTAACAAGTTGAAAATTTTCGGCAGGACCCGGACCTCCCGGATCTTACTATGTGATACTGAAACATCGCTTGAAACCAGCGGCGGTCAAGCGATGTTTCAGTATCACATAGTATCTCAAGATCGTGGCTGTCGATCCATTGTACGTATGTGCAAATTGTACTGAACATGTAATATTCATTTCCACCATCGTATTGAACATAACCAGCCATGGAATCGTAGTCTGGACAAATGAGAAAAGCCCAATTGCACCACTAGGTGGATCAAAATAGGTTTTTATTTTGGGAATGCGTCGAGTTGAGACGAAAACGTAATATGATTAATAACGAGGATAACACTTTCCGAATGTAGAGCGAAATTTATGAAAAATGACGATTTCCATTCGACTCTAGCAGGTCCTGGTCGATTTTGATGAGAATTTGATTTTTGTTGTATGACCAATTACATGTATAGGTCAAATGTTCCAAAACAATAATTTAAGGTCAAGATAGCATCATTTTGAAACCGCCAATTTCGGAGGTTTAGTATCTTCGATGAGTTTTACATACGAATAGCGCATCATTTGATAAAGTAATTTTGACGGTATATCGTCCAAGAAGTATTTATGGTGAATTTTCTCAGGTTAATATTCATGACTACAATAAAGTCTCAACAAATTTGCTAAAGACACGAACTCTGTTACTATTGTCTGAAAAATTAATTCTGCATAATTTTAAAACTTCAAAAATTACGGTTTCGGAATTATGCCGTTTGGACAGTAAGATCGATTTTCACCAAACTCCCACAAATTGTAAAATTGGTATTGTAAAAAAACGTAAGGGCGATACTTCAATGCTGATAGGTGGGACCGAAAAATTAACCAACGCCAAAGGGACTATATTCTATATATACTATCATTTTGTCAATTTCAATAGCAAACACAAATTTTAATTTAATAATTTCAAATACTTTATGAAGTTTTGGGTTTCGATCACTGAATCATGCAATCTAGGATGTAAAAAAACACAATAGTTCTTAAATAGGAAATAAAACCAAGTCTGGAAATATTCACTGTTGATTTTCTTTGAATGGTATCACTGCTACTATCGCTTTTTTCAAGCAAAAGCGTTGATTTCTTAGTTCTCAGTCGCGTTGTAAATTTGAGTAAAGTATAAACTTCAAATCGATTAAAAAAATTCGATTTTTTGGCTCAGTACAATATACATAATCCCTTTAGGAAAATTCAGTTTTCCCACCACAATGCATTTATTGAGGAATTTAGATATTTTATTAACAGAGCATTAGCAATAATTCGTTTGTATGTCTATTTTATTGGCCATTTTTTCTCTTTCCCATTGATTTGGTTTGAGATTTCTAGCACTGATGTTGTCCTATGCTGATTTGAGCGATTCTCTGAGTCCTGCCACTATCCCATGTAGTATGTGTTATCAAAAACATCGCGAAGCATCAAGTTCTAAAAGTTCTCAAACGATATAATATCCGAAGAGAGTGATAAGAGTTATAAGAAATGTCTCATCACACTGTTAGGTGGATTAAAAGCGTTTTTTAATTATTTTTCGGTTGTTTTGTGCGCCGCGATAGCTTGGATCGTTGTTTGTTTACTGTTTTCCGTTTGTCGTCGTGTTTGCACGTTGAAGTTTTCGCGAGTGGATTTTCGAAAAAATCGTGATCCGAAATTCTGGTATTCTGTGTCTATATTTTTCACTTGTCATCATCACTGCCGGCACGCCCGATTTCTCTGTCCGAAGCGACATCTGCTGGCCAATAGCAACACATCTCTGCTCGAGTAGTGCTCAACCGGCATTGCGTACAAGTTGGCAAATGCTCGAATCTGCTCAACATACATCGCGTGCAAGCACAAGACACGAATTTTGCATACCCGCTAGGCGTTATTCCATTTCTCGGAAGCATGGTTTGCACTAGCTGCTCGAAAGTCGTTAATGACTCTGACCGCATCATCTGTCAAGGGTACTGCGGAAACTCGTTCCATATGATATGTGTTAAAGTAGATTATGATATTAGAGAAATCTTAGGAACCCAACCACGAAACTTATTTTGGATGTGTAACGGCTGCGCTGATCTGTTTTCAAGCGATTACTTCCGTAAAATGTCTTCACGTTGTTACGAGAATCCAATTCCCGACGACAATTCTCTAAAATCCTTAAAGGACAACATTGCTGATTTGAAAAACGTCGTAAAAGCTCTCTCGGTTAAAGTTGAGTCGATACCATTATCTCCAACCGTAAATACGCCTTGGAATAGGATTGCTGGATATAATCCAGTTCCAAATACACCTAAGCGCAAGCGTGAAGATGACCAGCTAAAAACCAAAATCGCTAATATTCGTGGAACTAAGGCTGCGTTTGAAACGATAAAAACAGTCTCACCACCTGAGGAGCTGTTATGGGTCTACTTGTCAGCATTTGACCCCAGTACGACGGATGATGAAGTTTCGACCCTAGTGAAAGAATGCCTGGGCGAGGATATACAACCAAGGATAGTTCGTCTAGTTCCTAAGGACAAGGATGTCACATCTCTGAGCTATATAACATTTAAGATCGGCGTTCGTATATCTTATAGGGATAAGGCCCTCTCCAAACAAACCTGGCCAGAAAACATTTACTTTAGGGAATTTGTGAATAACTCAACAAGTTAACGACCAATTATCAGGATTGCTGCAGAGAGGAATTCATCTGGTGGTGCTCTGTAGCTCAACGCTATACCGGTAAATCTCTTTCTAACTTCATTTTCCTCGGCAATCAATATACCTGACGAATCGGAGACTCCTTCTGTGTCAGGTAAAGCCAAGGAGGGTATATGTCCTTCCGAAGCAATTATAGATTCTGCACACCCTCAAAACAAATCTCAATTGCAGTCTGTCGACTAACACAATCCGTTTGATTCTACCATCATTGCAAACCTGCCTGGCAAACAACTTCAATGTCTAATGTCGTTTTTCATTGAAAAACACTGGGGCGGTGGATTGAACTGGTTTTGCACTTTCTAGCAGAAGTGGGAATGAAACACGTCTAGTGGCCTGCTCTTCTGCTAGAAAATGCAACACCAGTGCAATCCACCGCCCCGGGGTTTTTCAATGAAAAACCCCATAAGTGGAAAGTTAGACCGCATCGCTTCTGCTCGCTCAGAACGCCTCCCACTACAGACTGCTGCTGAACACAACAGTTTAGACGCCGTCACCGAAGATCATCTGCACAGCAGTCGACTGGAATTTCACCCTTCTGACCCGGTCGTGCTCTCTAACGATTTGCACCAACTAAATGAAGGTGCACTTTGTTTGTCGCTGCCATCGCCGGGACGCCCGTTATATAGCACTACGGAAGCCCCCAAGCGCTCCGACGCAGTCGCGCTACCAGCCAGCGACCCGCTTAGTCGTCCCGGCCCTGCGCTTGGAGGTCGTGAGGGGGTCTTCCGAACTCCCTTCTCAGGCAAGTATTTTGCTTTACATGCCAGTTCGCTTCCTGAAAACCTCTTGGTTCATAGCATGCCGTTGCGTACAACTCCAGACTTCCTGTCCGTCTACTACCAGAACGTTCGTGGAATGAGAACAAAAACGCAGGCTTTCTTGCTTGCGCTCACTTCCTGCGACTATGACATTATCGTTCTCACCGAAACCTGGTTACGTGATGATATATTAAACACCGAGCTAACGACGAACTACACAATCTACCGATGCGATCGCAACTCTTCTACCAGTCATCTACGTCGCGGAGGTGGTGTTCTCATAGCGATAAAGAAACATCTAACTGGGACTATACTAAAAATGCCTGGATGTGAATGTTTGGAGCAAGTTGTCGTACGCGTTTCACTGCCAGGTCGATCGTTATATATTTGTTACATTTATCTAAGGCCGAACAGTGATCCTGACTTCTACAATGTTCACTCTTCTGCAGTCCAAAGCATCCTGGGCAAATGTAATAGGCGCGACAATGTACTTGTTGTAGGTGATTATAATCTTCCTAATCTTCGGTGGATTTTTGATGACGATTATAAGTGCTACCTTCCTGAAAATGCAACCACGGAACAAGAGACGGCCACCACAGAAACTTTGGTCGCTGGTGGCTTGTATCAAATCTGCTCTGTTAGCAACGTGAATGGACGAACCCTCGATTTAGCTTTCGTCAATGACACGGACGTTCAGTTCGAAGATTGAGCCTCCCACATCTATACTGAAGGTTGACCCTTACCACAAACCCTTCGTTTTAAGACTTGATATGTGTTCTGATAACGGTGAAGCTTTTGATACAATTAACGACGACTTCAACTTTGACTTTACTCGATGCAACTTCGATGAAGTCTCAATGGCCATTGGTGCACTCAATTGGCGTGAGATGCAGGTTGGAAATGACTTAGATCAGGCAGTTGTGGCGTTCTATGATGCCATATATGAGATTCTTCGCCGTAATGTTCCTAAAAAACGTCTCAGCAGAAAAGCAGAATATAAATTTCCGTGGTGGAACGCTGAGCTTGGTCGCCTACGCAACGTACTCCGGAAACACCGAAAGCGATATTTACATCATAGGACCGACGACAATAAAACTATTCTTCGTCAAACTGAACTGCAATATGAAACAGCCCGGAACAGTGCATTCGGTGAATATCTGAACCAAGTTCAGCACAGCCTTCGAAATAATCCTTCGACATTCTGGACATTTATAAACAGCAGAAAACGTTCCGTGGGTGTACCAGAAAATGTCTATCTTCGAGACAAAAATTCACAGTCCGCTGCCGAGTCGGCGAACCTTTTTGCAGATCACTTCCGAGATGTATTTTCCAGCCCTCCTGTCTATCCATCGCAGCAGTACCTTGAAACATTGCCAACGCATAATATCAACCTCCCTCTTCCTAACGTAAATGATTCTGATGTAGCGAGCGCTCTGTCCAGAGTTGATCCTTTGAAAGGGCCTGGTCCGGATTGCTTGCCTCCTGTGTTTATAAAGCATTGTGCCCGAGCACTTTCTGCACCAATTAGTATCATTTTTCAGCGTTCAATCTCGGAAAATATTTTCCCAATGGCATGGAAAGAAGCTGTTATAGTTCCTATTCATAAGACTGGAGATAGGCACAATGTTGAAAACTACAGAGGAATCTCGCTGCTGAACTGTCTAGCTAAAGCTCTGGAAAAGTTTGTGTACAATGCGATGTACGTTGCTTCTTCCAACATAATCGACGAACGACAACACGGATTTATGAAAAAACGCTCCGCCACTTCGAACTTGATGACGTACACGAGCCTTCTAGTTCCAGCTGTAGAGAAGCGTCAACAAGTGGACGCTATATATTTTGATTTCGCAAAAGCATTCGACAAGGTGCCCCACAACATTGCTGTTTTGAAGCTGGAGCGACTAGGCTTTCCTGAGTGGGTTACCAGATGGCTGCATTCTTACCTCTCACAACGATCTGCCTTCGTTAGAATTGGCACTACATGCTCAAGCGCATTCGTAACGCCAACCGGTGTGCTTCAAGGAAGTCACCTAGGGCCACTGATCTTTCTCTTATTCATCAACGACCTCTGCATCAACTCTGAAAAACTGCTCTATGCTGATGATCTGAAAATCTTTCGTTCAATTGCTTCAGCATTTGATTCTGCTGTGATCCAAGACGATATAGCCAATATAGAGGAATTGTGTTTGCTGAACGGTATGCAGATCAACATTGATAAATGTAAGATGATAAGTTTCGGACGCTCGGCAAATATAAGGCGTTGCGAATATACTCTTCAAGCCTGTGTCATCGAGAGGGTGGATTCTATCCGTGACCTGGGAGTGTTATTCGACAGAAAACTTCGTTTCGCCGACTACATCACTGCAACAACGGCGAAGGCTTTTGCAACATTGGGTTTTCTAAAACGTAACGCTGTCGATTTTGTGGATTTCTACGCACTGAAATCTTTATACTGCGCACTGGTCCGGAGCACTTTGGAGTATGCTGTACAAGTATGGGCGCCATACAACGCCGTTCAAAGCAGCCGACTGGAGCGCGTTCAGAGAAGTTTTGTACGATTTGCTCTCAGAAAGTTGCCTTGGAACGACCCTATCCGTCTTCCGCCGTATAATAATAGATGCATGTTGCTAGATTTGCTAACGCTGGAGTCTCGCCGCACGTTCTTGCAAAGAATGTTCATTTTCGATATGTTGTCGAACAATATTGACTGTCCCGACATTCTCTCAAGGATTCATTTATTTGTTCCCCCTCGTGATATAAGGAATCGTCCGCTTCTGTGGATTCCCAGGCACCGCAAAGCATATGGCCAGAACAATCCGCTAGCAGATTCAACGAAACTGTTTTAGTTTATAACTTCCATACCACTAAATCTAATTATAAGTTAGCAATTAGAATTTTTTAACATTGACACTAGCAATAGAATTAAGTGTAATCTGTACGATATATATATATATATATATATATATATATATATATATATATATATATATATATATATATATATATATATATATATATATATATATATATATATATATATATATATATATATATATATATATATATATATATATATATATATATATATATATATATATATATATATATATATATATATATATATATATATATTTATTTATCGAAGATGTAATAAATAAATAAATAAACTTTGCTAATGACGCCAAGTCTAATTATTTTTCGAAGAGTTAATTCTCCATAATTACTTCCAGGAGGCATCTTCAACAAAATAATTGTGTCAGAAGATGCGCTGTATTCTGTTGTAAAACTTTTTCAAGGATATTTGCCCCAAATTTGATTACTTCGGAATTATGTGATCTGTGACAGTAAATATCAGTTTTTCAACACTCACCTCCCTCTTCTGCATTTTTCTCCACTTTAAAGTTCCTAACATGGAAATAAGACCTTATATACAAAATGTGAATACGCCAATCAATTCAGCCTTCAAATATACGCCATGACTTGCCATTAACTCGACATATTTAATTTTAGTGTTTTGCAAACCCGCTAGGTTGCTATTAGCATACAAAATAATTTTAAAAAAATAGTCATATGCTCATAAAAACTGATTCTAATGTTCTAGAGACAAGCGAAAAACGCCATTTTTCACCATTTTCCTTCTATCTCCCGAAAAATAATATGCGGACTAAGCACACTTCAGTTGTTTTATTTTGTAGAACAGAGTTATTTTTGATGAATATCATAAAATGTCAAAAGGTTATCTAACAAAAACTTAAATAACTCATACCCCATTGGCCGTAGCTATACACTTTCTTACGCCCTTGTATTCGGCTCAACTATATGAAATGTTTTCTTTACTTTTAAAATTTTGTAGATACCCAGCTTTGAAGAAAAACTACTGAAAAACACCAAAAATTTCCCTTTTTACTAAGTTTTAATGGCTCTGCCGCTCTTATAATTCAAAATTTGTACAAACTAACTAACCAAACTTCTCCATTAGGACATTCAGAAAATAAAAAATGCTGAAAAAATCTAAGGTCGTTCAGGAGCACTGCAAGAGGCACTGCAAGAGGTACGCATTTGAAATTTTGCCCAAAATCCCCTTTTTCCAAAAAATCAAAATTCGCCACCAGTAGGGAGCATTTTAGCAAATTCACTCCGAAGAAGAAAGTGCTGCTAATACCCTAACCTTTCATTTAAGAAGTGAGCCCGATGACTTTTTAACATGATGTCAGCCATTAATAGTAAAACTTTTAATTTAATTATCAGAAGTCGTTCTACGCATAACAGAACAGGTATCCATCCCATCTCAAAACACTTACTTTGTATTTTTCAAGAAATGGATGTATTCTTATTGAAATACTAAGATTGATCCCTTCAAATTGTATGAGTTGTAACGAATGATAAGGTTATCAGCCTAATTTGGACCCCTCCTTATTTTGGACGCTTTTCAAACACTTGTCTCCCTTACTGCTGATTCCTCCAAATTCGTTTGTTTTGATGATGATAATTTCATTCTTTGGGTTGTTTTTAAGTCTTAAGACTTTTTTAAGTTCATCTTTAAGTTCTCCAAATTAATCAAAATTCACAATTGAGAAAATGTCATCGTAAGCGATTCACAATTTCACGATTGCCAAGAGGAATCGGGAGAAATGATGCATTTTTAAATTGGATTTGACAGCACAATTCAATTGTTTTTCAATGATTGGATTGTGCATTTTATATATTTGAAAGGGTTCGCTTGTAAATTTTTCAGTGTTCAAAATATGTCGTAAAAATAATAATGCCAAATTATATTGGACACAGCTTATAGATTTTATTTCTTATTAACAGATTGTTTTACCATATTAAAATAAACAAATTGTAAAAAGTCAAGTAACGATAGGCCGAATACAGATTATATTCGGATTTCTTTTCAAATCATTGTCAAGTCCATGGAAATTAGAGCAATTAAATGTTTATTATGTTTCCCTATTGTAAGGTAATAATTTTCGTCGTTCTTAAATATTAAAAGTCAAAGTTTTTAATTCACTTTTTAATGCAGACTTTATCAATCATTTTTTTAAGTGCGGTTGCGGTAAAAGCTCATTTCCCGCAGTTTTTGCGGTGTGGGTGCGGTAAATACCGCGCGGTTGCGGTAATTACCGCAACCGCGACGAACCCTATATGTGTGTATGTGGAAAAAAATGTCACCTCTGTTTCTCAGAGATGGCTGGACCGATTTGCACAAACTTAGTCTCAAATGAAAGATACAACCTTCCCATCGGCTGCTATTGATTTTTTTTTATTGATTGGACCTCCGGTGCCGAAGTTACGGGTCAACCCGAGTTCGACCACACAGAAAATTCCCATATAAACTGAAATGAAAAATTCTCCAATGGGAGAGTAAGGGAAAATTTCAAAATCCAATTTGCATTTTTGATGCCAAGTGACTTTAAAATGCATGAAACGTTGAGATTTTACGTAATCAAAAAAAAAACATTTTTGATGAAAATTGACTTTTTTGGACTTTGGCTCATTTTTGCCTTTCTCATATAGAAAGGTTATGCAATAACTCTAAAAATCGTCAACGTAATCCCGGCCCTATGACCTATAATGGCTTAGGTAGGAGTATGCAATGAGGGGTTGTTACAATAAAATTAAAACTAGTTTAAAATTTCTTAACAAGTTGAAAATTTTCGGCAGGGTCCGGACGAATACTTCTTATTTCGCTCCGCTGCGAATATATATTTCATCGAACTCGAAAGAATTCAGTATCGTTGTTTGCGTATCCCCCTAGGGTGCATGTAGTCGATCCATACGATGTTTTTTCTCGCGCGTTCTGCGGCTGAAAAATTGATTTTGGGAACTCTCATATAGCCTGCTCATCCGATGCGATATCTTGAACCCGGTGGCGAGTGAAAATTTCGAGAGACCGGTCGAGTTTAATTCTTATACTCGTTTTATGTCCTTGTACTTTGAATGTATGCAGAATATCAACCCTTCTTCTTACAGTCTAAACTCAATGCTCATTTCTACGTACTTTTGAATCTACTGTTTTTTACTACACATCCCCGAAAGATTCATGGAATACCGGACCACATACGCCCGCAAGTGGTCCCTAACATTTTTTATAATAAATTCCGAGAAGTCAACTCCTGTAAGATGCCGCACTTCTCGTATCTTCTGGAGAAAATACGGGAGACACTGAGTGCTTTACCTGAAAAATCTCTCCAGATTACCTTGTAATGGGTCCATTCTCATTGCTCCATTCCGGGAAATGAGAAGGCAGACTCTTTAGCTATGGTGTGTGCTTCAGATTGTGACATTTATATAAGGCCAATTTTGTAGTGGCTACATTCGATAATCCCTAAGGTACCGAAGAAACCTTGATCCAAGAGGATGAATGTAGTCCTGACTTCATTCGTGTGATTTTCCGGCTCATGGCAAATCTCCGACGTATTGGGCTCGTGGATAGTGATGTCTGCGCTTGTTTATTTGTTTAATACATCAACAGGCATATCAAAGCCCCAATGATGTTGGCCTTAATGCCAATCTTATTTCTAACAATCAAGTACACAAAAACAATAGTCATACAATAATTAAAACAAAGAATAAAAAGGTGAAGTGTTGTTAGCTAATTGATTAAAGAGTCTGGAAAAACGTATACGCAGAGTTTGTCGAGAAACGTTGAAATCGAATGCTGAAGCTCCCTGGTTGAAAATTCGTTGCAGACCAGTAATGACTCCATACATAGTTGGTTCGTCGGAATGGTAATCTGAACATAATGATGTTGCGTAGTGCTCGAGGTGCGACGTTTATGTTGATTTGTTCCAAAATAGCTGGGGCATCTACACGACCTTGCAGAGTGTCAGCGATGAACAAAGCTCTGACACAGGTTTTCATAACGTGGTAGTCGGGAAGGATCTCTCCACGGCAATCTACGAAGCGCGAAACGTAAAAAGGGACGCTGAACGGACTCTGTTCTCTAAACGCCGTTATTGTAGTTTGGACTCCAAACTTCAGAGCAATATTCTAGTATTGATCGCGATAAAGAACAGTAGAGCGATTTGAGACAATAGATATCCGTAAAATTTTTGGCTATTCTGAAGATGCATCCCAGTGCTCGAGATGCTTTACCAACTGCATAGGAGATGTGTTGCTTAAATGTAAGTTGAGAATCTAGAATCACTCCCAGATCTTTAACGTGACTGACGCGTTCAATGTCTGCTGCTAGTAGATGATCGTGGAGTCTTCAGAAGTAGATGTACATCATTGAAGTATAGCAGAAACATCAATGCTCCCAAGCGGCTTCCTTGAGGTATTCCTGACGTAGAAATGAAGGTGGGGGCCTGACAATCTCCTATGACGACCGCTATCTCTCGGTCTGTGAGGTAGGATCGAAACAACTGCAAAACACTACTATTAATTCCAAATCTCTCCATTTTTGCGATTGCAATATCGTGATTTATCTTATCGAAAGCTGCAGATAAGTCGGTGTAAACATCGTCGGTTTGAGCACGATGTTCCATGCTCTCTTTTATGTAGGATGTTAAACATAGTAGGTTAGACGCTGTTGACCGGACGTAAAGCCTTGTTGATCGTCACTTAGGTACTGCTTACAATGAGCCTGAAGAGATTCCATAATCACCAGCTCAAACAACTGCTTTTGTGGAGTCAACTCTCACCAGGCCGTTACTACCTGACCGTCTTCATTCTCACCGGTGATGCTTGTATAGGCCAAATTGGGGCCAAGGCAACCTGAAGATTCCCCACGGTTCCGAGGAGGACCACTCGACTTCCCACTGCGTTCAATTTTGGCTGTATAACCGTCGACGATTTGCGACAAACTACAAGTTTGATGTTCTTCTCTTCTCTGCCATCGTTGTCTACCGTTTCTCTCCTATATCTGATATTGCTGTGCCAAAATCAACCAATTATTTCCAGGCCTGAGGGATAACTCACTAGCAAACTGTGTTTGGAACCGTGTATAAAAGATGGAGCTAGTCTGTGATAAAACTATCCCTGATTCGAGGGGAACATTTTATTGAATTACACAAGCACCCGTGTATTAATAATATGAAGTGACGCATACAGTAGCAGAGGAAAAACCACCCGGTGATATTTCGTTCGGATGCTGATTCCTGTATCCGTCAATATTTAGTTCTATTTTAACTTAGTTATGTTCTTAAGGTTGTAGCCAGTAGCACAATTTCAGTTTCATTTCATGATAGCCTATTAATCCTCATATAGTTGTGGACATGACTCGACGAAACGGTAGATAGACTTGACGTTATAATGGAGAGCGACTAAAATATTGATACTGGTTGCATCTTCAAGTTACTCTCGATAATATATTCCCAGAGAGCAATGAAACGTTCCGAGCATGGAGCACGCAACGAAGCATCACATGTCACGCTTTTGCATGTTCGTTATGAAATAGAAATAATACTATATAAACAGAAGTCTAGGATAAAACAAAAAAAAGATCTACCAATTCCAATTCATTTACGAGCGCCTTTATGTCACCTTATAATTTTCTTCGAAAAATATATATTTGTAAAAATCACATAATTTCTCACCGCAATATCCATTTACTCCAGTATTCCAGACTTACTAAAAGAAGAATGAGCGAAACACCGAGCTAAATATTTCAAATATTTCATATGCTGCGACCGTGCTGCAATCGAGCAAGTGCACTCGATCTGTATCGAAAATGAATATGAAACCTCGCTGATTGTTACCCCTCAGAGGCTTCTCGATAACATCAAAAGGAGAGAGAGAAAAAAAAAAAATAAACAGCCCGAGCGACAAAAAGCAAACTAATCGTCGCTGGCGGAATTGGTGACAAATGATTTAATTATTTGATAGTTGAGCTGATGAATTGGGCGAGGTCGGTACCGTCGGGCCAGCCGCCGAGCTAAGGTGCAGCTGGTGCAGGAAATTGAAAACGAAAGGAGAGCTTACTTGGTGCCTGTTGGTGAGTGGAAACACGAAAACCCGGGGTCGATTTGCATAATGCTAATAAACTTACTCGCTCGTTTTTCTTTCTATTAGCTTTTCGCTTTGGCACTGTTACTGTACCGAAATATTGATCAGAATTTCAATAAGGTTCCTTTTTTCCCGTGGGATATTGTCGATGGAATGGGCCGGGGCAAATTGGAGATTTTGTCGTCCATAGCTGCAGATGGACGATATGCTTTTCCAATTAGGCAAAGCGACGTCACTATGGTGCGCTTGACGGCATAGGATTATTCGGAAGCTATGTTACCTTCCCCGTAGCACTACGCGGGTCGGTAAAAGCTTTTTCCTGAAGCACCTCGAAAACACGTCCGTTAATAGGATTGGTACTTTTGTGTAGTTCTACGGCGGTCTATAAGTGGATTATGATTTGCGAACCATCCACGGAGCAGCTTTTTGTGGAGATTAGTTTTTTTTCTCTGCTTCGGAATTATCGTTATTACATTGTGGTTGCTTTGTTTTCAATTGTTGCGATATCTAATGAGTGGCACCAAATAGAGATAGATAAATATGCGTTGTTGTGAGGCAGTATGTTTCAATGGGTGTTACATTAATACTCATAAATTCTAGTTTGAATTTGGCATATTTAATCTCTCTGTTTTTGCACCGGTACTCTAACGGAAAATAATCCGGTCAAATGAGTTGTTTATTTAATGATAAGTCATTCATTATCATATATTGTGCGTTTTTGTTTGAGGGAAAACTGAGTCAGGTGTGGTAATAATGTATCAACTGGCACCTGCTAGGGTGAAAATCTGACTCTGTTTCGCGTTCAAGCACAACGGCATGCTTTCACGGATGTTTCCAACGGCTAGAGGATGAGACTCAAATACCAAGCGACTTAGTTCGCTGAATCGAGACAATGTCTGCGTATATTATTATTTTACTATCTGACCAATGGCGTCTGTCATCAAATGAGAATGACATTTTTTTTTCAATTTTTGGTATGCAAACACAATATGGAACTTAAAATTCATGGATGCTATTGAAAAAATTGTTCGAGTTGATTGTGTAGGGTTAAAAAATGCCTACCAACACATCGCTACAATTCGCTAGTGAGGGAGGGCTACAATACGTTTATTTCTAGGTTTGGTTTGTGCGTTTTCGTTTTAGTTGTAAGTATCATCCTTGATACCATCCGCTGTCTTCAATGACGTGTATGTAATCAATAACTAGAAGCAGATAAGAATATATCGTTCACCTAGCATAATTAAATAATATAAAAAGTATACTTTTAAGGGTTTACATATGCTGAGGTCGGTCAAAAAATCGATTTTTGAGCACTTTTGTCTTAAAGTATGGGTTGTTGAAAATGTAAATCTAAATTTTTAAAAAGATCCAAACAGTAGAAGAAAACTTCTAACGTTTTTCATCTGACTCCCTAACGGGGGTGTGGCTTATACTTGAAACTTCAAAAGCGATTATCACAAAATTATATTTTTCCAATAACGTCTTTGAGTTTTTTCAATTTTTTCAATCGTAGTAACGGCAAACCTCTTTGAAAAAAGCTCGTTGTGCGAATAATTAGTATTTTTTCATGTTCTCAAATTGGTTTTGCAGATTAGACATTCTACTACGCTATACACATTACGAGTATGTAATAAAAATGTGGTTACATACTTTTACCAACATTCAAACTTTTACTTTTTTCTTGTACCTCAACATATACAACTTAAACCTCACCTTCAGCAATATTTTCTGGGTTTGAAGTCAACTGAAAAAGCTTCAAAATGCAGCCGTCTTTGAAATTGAATTTTTCGCTGAAAGAATGGTTATTAAAACGAATCAGTAGTATTTTAATAATACATTGATCGATTTTAATGAAGATTGAAGAAAAGGAAGCAAAAAAAACATATTTTTTAAGTTGGCTGTAGTTTTAGGCTTTCCAGTTGCACCTTAACCGTTAGTTATGAACATTCACCATTAGATATATAAATTCCACTTTAGATACAATAACTCAACTTTTTCATAAACCGTTGCACTTAATAATCATACGTGCTGACGTTTAAACCAAAATATGTGTTGGACGTAAAGTTAATCACTTGCAGAGGCTACAGATTGTTTATACGAAATACCGATACCTATCGGCAAATTTCTTTTTTAAAATAGCAAACATTAAAATCATAATTTGTATTACTGTCCTGCCTGCAAGAAGTTACAAAATTATATCGATATTTCATATTTTTAATAAATAATATATGAAACGCAGAACTTTTAGAATGTCGATTAACAAATGTGTATTATCTATTTGTTTATTCCAAAATTATATTTAACTTGATTCGAATTTTCGGAGAACTGTTTTTTTTCCTATGTACGCGCCTCGCCTAATTTTCATTCCAGAAGAACACAAGTAAATTTTCAACCGCACCGCCTATGTTACCCTGACCCAGATATTTACGGAGCACACAAGCCGAGAAGATTCCGAAGAAATTGGCACGAGTTTCCACTTTGCGCTTTTGTTTTATTCATCATACACCAGACCGAATGGTTTGTGAATAATTTCGCAAGCCTTTATCTTTTAGTACAGTTCATTGTGTCTGCTGGTGGTACGCGGTTGGAAATGAGCGGTAAAATTTCACGTGCTATATATTTCCCGAAATGTAAACCGAGAAGGTGATTCGCTCCCCCGCGCTTGTCATTGGAATGAAAGGGTGATAATGGGAATATTTAAATTCCGTGGAGCACACTAAAGTCGCATTCAAAGCCTAAGAAAAGTTTTTCTTAGATGAATATGTGACTCAGATTTGATTAATTGTGAATACCTACTCATTTTCAAAAAGGAAATTTCATGGTTAAATGGTTTTGAGGGTTAGGCCCACAATTTCCTGAAAGCTAAAAATTGTAGATCACATTGTTAGTGGTCAAAAATTTTAGCTTGCAATTAATTCGGCGAATCCAAAAGCGTTGATAGTATAAAGAAATATTATTCTTGAAGAAGAAACGCGAGTAATTTATGAATTAAACGAATTCATACTTTTTGTTGCAACCAAATATAAAACATCTTGAAAACGACTACAATTAGAAACATTTTATTAGGATCAAGATGTGTAGAATCATCAACTATTGTTCAAAGTTGTTGGAAAAAACCTTTTATTGGAAACTTGCCCATGATACAATTACATTAAAAAGCTTTTCTTTTTCTTCTGGGTTTACTGACAAAAAGGGCGTTTTTTGTGAAATGAGCGATGATTTCAAATGTAAACAAATGGCTTTTTCTATACATGTGAATGAAGGCTTCGAAACGCAAAAAATTGACCTAAAAATTTGGATTCTACGAAATTGCTTTCTTAAACTACAGCAAAAAGTACAACGGGTGAAACTGTATTTTTATTTGTTTATTTCAAGTTTCACCCTCAACGCTCCATGCAAACAACCAGGGCGATACTTTTCTTGCTTCCAGTTTAGGGGCGAAAGTATCTTTTGATATTCGTGATTCAATGCTAATCACATTTGCTTACATCTGTGCATTAAATATTACATATTTTCTTTTATAGTAGATCTGACCACAAATAGCTCGTTCAATACATCATGAATCAGATTGTCTGCCAAGTACGATGAATATTTGTAAGTATACCTTTTGTTTCTCTATTGTTGGAGCGAAGAGAAGGTGGAGCAAAATTGCCGATGATCTCTTGTTTAATCACGACAAAGTGATCAAAATAACTGCTACTTGTAATCAAGTAAATGACATTCAACTTTTAAAACAACATCCTTGAGTGTTAACTATATAAATACATTACATAGTGTACTGGGTGGCAATGTTGTTTACGGACAAATTCAGCTTCAAATAATATAATCCAATCTGTCTATCTTTTGTATATATAAAAGTCAATGTTTGTATGTATATGATTTATGGACTCCCAAACGGCTTCACCGATTGCCGGCAAAATTTATACATAGTAGGCATTTGTTATGGAGCGTGTTTGTGTGCTATTGGTTGGGGATTATCTTCCCGCCAGATGGCGCTGCGGAACAAATTGTGTTTTCCTCCTATTTCGTTGAAATTCGCAGCAACGCGCGATGGTTGTTAGCTAGTATAATATAATAATATGCAATCCACATATGAGCTTTATCCATATTTTTATGGCCATTCATGTAATTCGCCATCCATATTTCATCCATGTGATACATGGACAAAAATCCGTTCAAAAGTTCATGAAAAAAATCATGATTTCGTGAACTGAATGAATTACGAGAATCGAGAAAGAGTATAATATAAATATAAATAATAAACCTCGTTTTCACGAAACTATTTGTGTTTCCAAAAAACTAGTTCGCTCTAACAATCAACATGGTGTTGCATTCTAATATGTAGTAGGATTACTGTGGTTGTCCTTAGTTTTAGTAACGATTCTTGTTCATAATTTGGGGATACACTAATTTGTATAAACTATATCAATCAAAAGAATAGAATGGTCAATTCGCTTCTTGTTCTGAAAAAATCGTTTTCGAGCCTTCCTAAGACGATTTCAAAGATTTTGTTACTCTGTACTCCACCAAGTTGCGCTATTCGTATGCAATAATTTTCAGCAATTGTGAAAAGCATGCAAAAAGAATTTGGTAACAATGGACTCTTATTGTCGTCAGATTTTCGACAGAGTGAGTAAGGGTAAAAGAGGATGGTGAAACAACCAACTGCATATTATGCATTCCATTTGAGACTCGGTTTGAGAAAATCACTTCAGTCATCACCGAATAAACGATATCACTTTAATTCCGTAATATGCCCGAATCCCGGAACTTCCGGAATTGTCGAGGGTGGATAATATATTCAAAGAATGTTTGATCGATCATTAGTGATCTAAACCTGCGATTTGAAATATTTTCATGCCCATTTCAATAGATTTTTAACCACTGATTTATAACGAATGTACCGGTTTACATGAGAAATTCCTATGTGACCTCAATAAACAATCTGAAACTCCTGAACCAAATGTCAGCATTAAATTTATATCAGTAGCAGTCAATAGGATTACTGCATCTTTCATTTGAAATCAAGTTTGTAAAAAACGGTTAAGAATTTGCTAGGAAAAAGTAGTAGGAACTTGGCGAGTTTCACGGGGACATCAAAAACCGTTATTGGTGGCCAATGTGGTCAAAGCTACTTTGATTGGTGTGATCTAGATCCGCAAATCCAAGTTATGGGAGTTATATCATTCAGTTACATAATTCAGACGTTATGTTGTTACCAGTTTATATGGGAATTTGCTATGTGAGGGCCCTTTTCAACCCGTAACTCCGGAACCGGAGATCGGGTTTACTTAAAATTCAATAGCAGATTATGGAAGCATTATACCTCTCATTTAAAACAAAGTTTGCGTAAATCGGTTTGGCTATCTCTGAGTAACTTTTGTGAGTTTAAATGACACACACATACATACGCTCCACCCGCAACCAATACCAAACAGACAAAAGGCATCGTGGAAACCTGGATGGTTAACTTCAAGTTTCAGCTGGCTCACCACAAAACCGAGGTAGTGCTAGTCAGTAACCATAAAAAATCCAGCGCGTCGAGATCAGCGTCGGGGGACAATCCAAGCCATCGATGCGTGCGCTAAAGTACCTGGGTGTGATGGTCGACAATCGGTTAAATTACAACAACCATGTCGTCTACGTATGTGTGAAGGCTGCGAGGACAACTAATGCATTGGCAAGGATCATGCCGAATCACGGGGAAGTAAGAGGCAGCACGAGACGTCTCCTGGCGTGTATCTCATCCTCAATACTGAGGTATGGCGTACCAGCCTGGGTTGATGCGCTAAATTCAAAGCGGAACCGGGCGAAGTTGACAAGCACGTTGCGTCTAGTGGTTGTTCGGGTCGCGAGTGCGTACAGAACGATATCGTCGGAGGCGGTATACGTAATTGCCGGGATGATTCCCAGCTGCATCACTCTGGCTGAGGAAGTGGAATGCTACCAGCGGAGAAATGCACGTAATTCAAGGAGACTGGTCCGAGCGGACTCGTTCGGTAAGTAACAGAAAGAGTGGAACTAAGCGGAGAAAGGAAGGTGGACCTACCGACTTACCCCAAATGTGTCTGCTTGGGTACATAGGAAGCACGGATCGGTGAACTTCCATTTGACACAGTTTTTGTCCGGGCATGGATGCTTCCAGAAGTACCTACATCGGTATGGACACGCTTCGTCATCCCTTTGCTCACAATATGTGATCGTGCAAAAGAAATCAAAACACGTGATATTCGAATACCCTAGGTTCGAAGAAGTCCGAAGGCCTGATATAACAGTGGGCAATATCTTCGAAGAGATTACGAGTATACTCTCAGAGCTGAAGAGGAAGTGACAAAAGGACCAACAAAATAGAGTTATTGGCTGGACGCCGCCGTGAAGCCACAAATCGGGTTTCAGCAGAAATTGCGCCGCCGGGGAACTCTCCGACGGTGTAGACTGGGTCCACCGCCGGGGACCAGTGGAGTAGTACGCGTCGTAGCACCGGGTACAGATCGTCGGCGCGCCAGCGAACCGGACGTCAGGTTTCACCGGAATCACCGAACCGACCTCGGCACCCTACCGGGTAGCTCGTGAGTAGGCTAGATCCACCGATGCGGATTAGACCGAGTAGACCGCATCGAATAGCTAGCAGTGGGGCGCCTGTGAACCGGAAGCCACGCTGCTCCTGGAATCGCTGGATGGACCCCAGCAGCTACAGGCTAGCCCGTTGAGTAGGCTAGGTCCGCCGTCAGGGACTAGGCTGAGTAGACAAAGCGGAGAGCTTAATAGCTCACAGAAA
This sequence comes from Topomyia yanbarensis, assembly GCF_030247195.1. Taxonomy (NCBI): domain Eukaryota; kingdom Metazoa; phylum Arthropoda; class Insecta; order Diptera; family Culicidae; genus Topomyia; species Topomyia yanbarensis. The sequence continues at coordinate 55,429 of NW_026683747.1, read as the reverse complement.
CGTACATAGGTATCGGAAGCCATCTATTGCCGGGCAATTCACGGTAGGGTACATTCGCCGCCGTGGACTACCCTACAAAATCGTGACGAAAAGGGGAGCAAACACCAGTAACGAAAGAAATTCTGTTGTCGGGGAACTCTCACTCGGAATAGGATAAGATCTTCAGTTGATGTCGATATAGCTGGGAGCCAAATGGTTCACGGAAACGGGTATCGATGTCTGGGGAAATTCCTCCGTCGGGGAACTATCGGTCGGAGTAGGGTGAGTTCACCGTTAGGGACTATCGAAGTAGATCGTTATAAGGCCGGAAGTTGAATGACTCACGGAAATCTGAGCTAAATGGCTCAAGAAATCAGCACTGTTGGAGTAGGCTAGGTCCATTGTCGAGAATTAGACCGAGTAGTTCGCGAATAAGTCGGAAGCTTAACGAGGAATTTGTGATAGATGGCGCAAGGGAGTCGAGAGGGCTCGGTAAATTAGACAATCATCATCAAGGAAGGTGTTGCTATATGGCCCGAGAAATGACATCGAATGGGGAGCCAAAGGGCTCAAGAAATTGCAGTTGTGAATAGCACAAAGTCGTAGTGTGAAACAGCTTAAGGGAACCGATGGGCTCAGTGAATTAGACAACCTGGAGTTTTTCGCTTAGATTTCCCCACAGGAGAAGAGCATTAAGTTTTGACGCACAGTTAGTTTTCCTGCTGTCATATAGAAATTGTCACGATGTTTAGATGGTCGAAAACTGGTAGCGGATGTAATCCTACTGAAGGAACTAACTACTGTGTAGTTGGATTAGAGTGTGTGCTTTGCAGATAAAAAATCCCTCCCCCAAGTTATGCTGTAAAATAGTGCAGGGAGGAATCAGATTCCGTGCAAGATTAGTTGTTTTAGCGGGTCGAGTGGCTGCCTAAACCCGTTCCCGGAGTTGTTGGTTTTAAACATTTTTTTTTCACCCTAAGAAAAAAAATACATGCACACAGACATTTCTCGAACTTTATGAACTGAATCGAATGGTATGTGAATCTCGGCCCTCCAAGCCTCGGTTAAAAAGCCGATTTTTAGAGTGATTTCAGCCTTCTTTATATGAGAAAGGCTAGAATCAGTAGCTGTTACATAGTCTCATAATGGTCGGATTCATTGGAAAAGAAAAGTCCAGTGAAATTGCAATGTCAAAGAATGTTGATTCATGTGTTAAAGAATGTTAAACATTCAATTTCGAAAATCAATCCAATTATGCAACAGTAATCTTATTTACCACACTAATTATCGGTTCCCACTTCTTTTCCCGTGGGTCGTGCTGGAACCAAACAATCTTTCTTATATAAATAATTCAAATAAGCTTTCCGCCTCACTTTGTGTACAGTACGAATAAGTTTTCCATGTTACACGTGTTCCCCACGATTGAAGCTCATTAGAGGAATTCCTACCGTAGTTTGTCGTGTAGCGATGAACTTTGAGTGAATCGTGATGGTCTTCAGGAAAAAAAATTCCATTGTATCATAAACAATCATGCATTTTAATATCAAATTATGGCAAGCTTTTTTTAAATAAAATAGTAGATTGATTGTTCTTCAAACAAAAGTAGCAGGGTTGCATATATTATGCATCGCAACCGAGTGTAATCTATGTTCATCGAGACATATCCACATGTTTGGAACGTAACTAATCGAGTGCTTAGGGCTACGATAAATTTAGCAAAGCATTTTTCAGCGATATTTGTACTTCCACACTTATCTCTTGCACGAGTTATCCGTATACAACTATTTTAAAGTATTTAAAATGAAAAAATATTTTGTTTTTTTTTATTTTAAATTTCAAGCACATATTTGGAGCATGAAAATAGATACAAAATGACCGTTGATTATGAATTAGAGTTTTAAAAAAATGAAAAGCAGTGATTTGTTATCCAAGAAGAAGGATGAATTTTGATTCAATAAAGGTATGCTTACAACCTAAATGCTTCAAACAGTCCTTTAAATTTCACTCATGTTCCAAATGACGTGAATTTTTGGCTAATGTATATATGCATGTATGACGTATGACTAGGGTTCGTCGCGATGCGGATGTGGGCGGTAAATGGATTGTCCGCACCGCAACCGCAAAAAAATAATAAAACCGCACCGCTTACCGCAACCGCACTTTATTAACCGCACCGCACCGCGCGGTAATGCGGTAAATGCGGTAAAATTTTTATATTTTTAAAAATGGTGTTGAAGAATTGTATAAACCATATATAATAAAATGTTATTCTTATTCACACGAAATTTAACTTTAAGAGATTCCTCAGAATGTAATGTTTATGAAAAAAATAAACTTTTGCATTTTCTATTAATAAAATTCCGTACATTTTAAGGCAAACATTATACATTCAAAAACGTTCTACTGAAGTAATAGGAAAACTTTTATTTTAGCAACCCTTCAGTTAATTGAAAAATGCAGAATAAAAATGTAATAAGAAATGAAGCCGCATATTTTTTTCTTTAAATTTTCATATTTTCAATGTTTTTGACATATGAAAATGAAATGGATGATTTTCGCATTTACGTAGTAAAATCCACCTTTCATTCTTAAAGGAATCTCACCAAAAAAAATTGAAGTCAAAATACCAGTACTTTTATACAGCAGCGCATATATTCCAACACAGTGAAATAATTTTGTAATTTTCTAAAGGCTAGTTCTAAAGTATTTAATGTATTTTCCTATAATACTTTCCCAAAGAGCCAATGGCAAAAACTTCAATTGAAGTGAACCGGAGTCAAACTATGTGGTATTTGGCAAAAAAAGTTTCAAAAAAGCTACAAAATAGTCTTAACTGAAAAATATTAGGACTTAATTTGGTAGAAAATTATAGTAAATTTGAATGGAAGTACGCGTAAAAAAGTTATGTAGCATACTTTTTGACAAAAAGTCCAATAAAATTGACTGCAGAAAAATTCACATTGAAATTACACAGCCATCAAAAAAGATAGAAATACGATGTTGATGAACGAATGATAGAATAATCATCCTAATTTGGACTTCTCCTTATTTTGGACGCTTTCATACATTTGTATCCTTTACTGCCAATTATTCCCAATTCGTTTGGTTTTATGAAAATAATTATATTTCTTGGGTTGTGTTTAAGTCCCAGCATAATTAGTTCATCTCTAATTCCTTTAAATTGGTCATAATTCACAGTTAAAAAAATGATATTGAAAACGATTGATAATCCACGATTTCCAATAGAAATCGGGAGAAGTGATGCCCTTTTACATTGGATTTAAGAGTACAAATTTATTGTTTTGAATGATCTAATAATTTTGTCTCTATTGAGCTCTTGAATTTTATGTATTTGAAATGGTTAGTTTGTGAAGTTTTACTTAGAAGTATAAAATAACTAGTCCAAAATATGTCGTAAAAATAATAGCGTCAAAATATTTCGGACACAGCTAGATTTTCTTTCGTTGTAGCAGTCTGTTTATCAATTTAGAATAATCAAAATTATCACTTTATCAATTTTTTTGCGGTGCGGTTGCGGTAAAACCGCGCGGTTATGGCTCTTTCCCGCACCGCATCTGCGGGAAAAAGTGTCTCACCGCACCGCAGATTTTGCGGCGCGGGTGCGGTAAATACCGCGCGGTTGCGGTAATTACCGCGACGAACCCTACGTATGACGTATGTAAGCAGAAATAAATATAATTACTGAACTACTGTAAAACTTCGGATTCATTCAACGACTATAGCCAATTTACCAATCAATCTAGAGTGTCGCGATAATTAACAATACACACTTTCGTAAAAATATTAAGTATATCTTCTAAATCTGTGATCTTATTCACTAGCACTCGAGACAGTTCATGACGGATAATTGATCCATGAATAATATTCAGTGATAAAGTTCACGTGAAATTATGAAGCCAATGCCAAAATAGCATACTGTAATCACTGTATCGTGGAAATGGAAAAGCATTGTGTGAGCTACTCCACGAGCACGAATAATGGATCGTGAGTAATACACTATCTATCAGGATTGGATCTGTCTATAATATTCCATGTTTCATGAAATAGATCAAAAAAAAATATTAAAACAGTACATAAAAATGTATAATTTATGAAATAGCATATAATTAGAGAACTGTGAAATTAATCGTGTTAATATATTTGGATAATGCACAACGTTATATACTATTTCAACTATATCATAAAAATGAAAACATATTTTAAGACGTTGGCTAATATTTCTCGTTCACGAATTGTGAACCATGACCAATTCAATATGTATCACCAATTAGTTCACGAGGCAGGAAAGAATTCTCGCTACGTTGTCGGGCTGCAAATATATAAATAAAATCAAGAATAAACAACTTTTTATGATTAATACTAACTAGTTCACGGATAGAAAAACGAAAGGTAACAATATAGTTCACAAAAAGACAAATAATTTAAACCGTCCCATCAGTCAGAAACACGCTACAATTTTATAACCTGCCAATAACACCGTCTAAGCTGTGATTTTCAATAACAAAGTGGTTGCCATGACACGACTTCTCAAGAAAAAACACTTTTTTTTCAAATTTAGCTGGAGAAAGTCAAAATTTGTAAGTAACAAAAATCTCCTCAAGCAGTAACCAACATATTTCCAAAATTACATGCAGATTGTAAATGGTTGGGACAAAAAAGACATTTCTTGTTATTTGGCCTTCTTAGCCATCTTTCAGTGGTCGAGATTAAGTGGCGAGTTCTATGCTCAAAGAAAAAAGAGAAGCTAGCAATGTCACTGTTCACCGACATAGCATCGCAGTTTCCCAATCTTGTGCCACATTACCGCAGTTTCTTCCGGTAATCATGGCGGCATAATGTCAAATTACCAACAATTTAAATCAATTTTTTACCATCATCTTCGACCGTACCAAGCCAGGAAAAACTCAACAAAATATGGCACAAGGCACTTATACGGTCGAGCGGTTGCGAAAAATAAGAACAATTTAATGACCTTTCTCTGTAACGTAAACCCATCAACCACCGACAAAGTGCCACCACGAAGTGACGACGATTCAAAGGCCCCGGCTGACGCGGATGACGACGGTTTCCCATCCAGGGCTAAAGCGAACAGCCACCCAAAGCCGCGGGTCTTTAATGGCACATGTTGTGGTGATTTATAATTTCCCCACCCGTCTACTTCTCCTTTCATCAAAACACCGCTTGGTGTTGAACTAAATTACTGCCACTTTGAATCATTCCGCTTTGAAACATTAGAGAGGAAAATGATGACTCGGGCTTGATGCGATCCGAGCCAAAGTTGATTTGGCCGGTTCAGGAACTTGTGCCGGCACCACTTGGCGACAAAATTACAGTCGTAAAAGATTGTAGTAACCTAAAAGTTCAAAGTTTCGTGCCTTGCTAACTGGCAATTACCGGCACACAGCCCAAGTGTCGATGACGATGTTCGAAGGAATACGGTCAACACTTTGCAGCACGAAGCAAACGGGTGTCACTGGTAGGTAAAATGGGAATGGGATATTTTCACGGCTTTAAAACGAATTTCGCTACGTAACGGAGCGGCTCTACCACGCACAAATGTTGTCTAATCAGTGGTTCGAGGTTGCCACTGAACCGAATGGTACCGGTGAAATACGTTTTCTGCCGTATGTATTTAAATACAGCAGTACAGCCCGCTACAGATAACGCTGCCTTCAAAAAAAGTAGTCCGGCCGAGTAAATTTTTCCTCACAGCTGCGAAATACATGTTTGCTTTACTGCTAGTATATCCCAACTGTTCGGTAAGAGTATGGTCTAGTACAATTTTTCTTCTCACTGCATAATATTCACTATTCACATCACAGGCAAAGCAAAGAGCAAACATAGGTATTATAACTTGGATGCCGTAGCGAAAATGAAACTTTGACTGTCGATTATTGCAAATAGAAATATTTTTCGATCTTATGGCATCAATTGGTAGGTGCATTTTGAATGAATTAGTACTTTTTACGATATGTACATTCGAAACACAAAATAATAAAATGGTTTATTTGATGTCCATCATTTTGGAATATTTTTTTAAGGTTATAATACCTGCAACTGAATCTTGCTCCTAAATACTTTTTTACATAGAAAATTCCAAACATAGTTCAATGCATCCGTTTTTAGCAATGCACTGAATGGTTGTGTAATTTTTCGGAACAAGACGGTTTGTACAAATTAGGCTTGTTTTTTTATTTTGAATATAGAGGTTTTAACCTTAAGGTCATTCGCCTCTTTTCGGGTTGGAGAAATCTCTTTTGGAAAAATCTCTAAATCTATGTGCGGGGTTGGGAATCGAACCCAGGTGAACTGTGTAAAAATTGGGATTGTTATTTTAACGTATAGAAACCTGATTTCTGATTGTGAAGTCTGACACGAATTTTCAGAATGACGATGGTTGTGCGATGTGTTCGGAGTGAACCCAGCCACCCTTTTACGATCGAGCATACCTATTCAAGTAAAAAATGGCTTGGTTTAGGTTAAGAATTTTCTGAGTAAAGGAAAAGGTAAAGGTCTTTCTATAAAGGACGCAAAAAGTAAGTATTATGATGGTACAGGTATATGGAAAATTTCTATGTGACCGCACTAACCAACCTAGCTTCAGAGCCGAAAATCAGATCGGGATGAAATTCAATAGCAGCCAATTGAAGCATTGCATCAATCATTACAAATTTAAAAAGTCCTCATGTTAAGGTGTGCTAATGCTTGAATGGCTGGCAGGACTAAAATATGACAGTCGCGCCACGGAGTGTCTTAGGTCTTACCCTTGCTGTGTTTGTTTCTTCGCAAATCGTGGAATTCAAATGATGGTCATGTCCTTAATACACATTTCGGAGTTCGCTAGAGGCGATCACAAGCCAACGTGTTTGGTATCTTCTAGTCACTGCACAACAAGTGCGGTTGATGAAATTGGTAGTGCTGTAATCAAGTGGTTAGAGTAACACAAATTACAAATTACAATCAGAACAGTCAGTTATCATTCAAAGTTAGTTCAGAATCAGGAATCAGAGTATAATGGCTCAAATAGCACGTTCCCCGTATGTATTCGGTGATTTGGGCGTTGTCGTGTGTTTCATCATTTCCTCAGCGGAAGGAAAGGCGAAGGAAGAGGAAGGAAGCAGAATTGGAATGGTGGGGAAAAATAACACCACAAAAACAAAAACAAACAGCAGGTAAGTTAAACTCACAAGTAGTTCAACTCGCCTGCGAGTAAGCCTAAAGCTCTTTACCACATTGGATACGAAACTTTAGTATGTCACTGAGTTTCAGTCGTCCAAACATGGTGTCGTCTATGGAAGGACGGCCGAAAACTCGAAATCACAGCTGTGCTACTGCTGGGCCGTTGAATGAAAAAGACTACACTGATAGAATATATTCGTAAATTGCTATGCATTAGTTTCGTACAGATAATTTTCAAAAAATATACGAATTTTTCGTATATATAATGAATCGTTCGTAGTTCTATTGAAACACATTTATTTTTATTACGAGTTTTTCGTGAAAACCACGAAACGACTTTCGTTGGCATATTACGAAACAGCTTCGTTCGGCAAACAAATTGTTCGCTGCTATATACGAATATCTTTATAATATTTACGAGCACCATTCGTCGAACCGTCAACGTCAACAGAGCTTCAATAGAGGTAGAATATGGAGTCATTGTTGCTATACGTCAGATAATTGTTGATATTCACGACGGTCCCGATCTGGCTATTTAGTAGCCGTATCCGTGTCCGCCGGTTTCAGGAAGATTTTCTAAACCTCTTCCGCTTCTAGTTGATCCAGAATCCGGAGCAGTACGGTTTCAGTTGAGCCATCGCTCGATGGTTTTGCATGAATAATTTTTAGTTTTTCTCTGCCGGAGCAATGTAAAAGAATATGCTATTAAATACGAAAACTTCTCTTAGTTGAACGAAATGAATTCGTGCGACCAACGAGATTGTTCGTAATATACATAGACGTTTTTTAAAATAAACAAAACATTTCGTTTCATTCACGAAAATTAATGTCGTTTTCAACGACAGCATTCGTGCAATGTACAGTAAATAAGTAAAATTCACGAAAACTTTCGTTCATCAAGCGACCATTTCTTCATATCACAATAAAATCGATTTTGCCAGATCTGTTTTTTTAACTAAAAAAATCGGTGTTGTCAAACATCTATCCCAAAAGATCGAATGAAAAAATAAGAAGATAATAAATACGAAAACTTTTCTAAGATGAACGAAATGAATTCGTGCGACCAACGAAGTCGTTCGTAATATACAAAAACATTTATTGAAATAAACGAATGATTTCATTTCATTCACGAAAAATAATGTCGTTATCAACGATAACATTCTTGCCATGTACACTTGATAAGTAAAAGTTACTAAGACTTTTGTTCATCAAGCGTCCATTTCTTCACACCACAATCTTTCTAGTACTCAATAATGATGAGCAGGTTGAAATAGAATCGAATTTGCCAGATCGATCTTTTTAATTAATAAAATATTGGTGCTGTCAAAAATTGATCCTAAAACATCGAATGCGACAAACGAAATCGTTTGTAATATACATAAACGTTTATTAAAATACACGAAACATTTCGTTTCGTTCACGAAAAATAATGTCGTTATCAACGATTACATTCGTGCAATGTAACCTAAATAAGTAAAATTCACGAAAATTTTCGTTCATCAAGCGGCCATTTCTTCGTACCATAGTAAAATCGATTTGGCCAGATCGATTTTCTTAAATAAAAAAAAAATCGATGTCAAACATCGACTACAAATGATGGACTGAAAACAATAAGAGGCTAATAATACGAAAACTTTTCTAAGATGTACAAAATGAATTCGTGCGACCAACGAAATCGTTTGTAATTTACACAACTGTTTATTAAAATAAACGAAACATTTCGTTTCATTCCCGAAAAATAATGCCGTTTTCAACAATAACATTCATGTAATGTACACTAAATATGTAAAATTTACGAAAACTTTCGTTCATCAAGCTGCCATTACTTCACACCACAATCTTTTTAGTCCTCAATAGAAGGGAGCAGGTTGAATTAAAATCGATTTTGCCAGATCGATCCTTTTAGTTAATTGAAAAAATCTTTGTTGTCAAACATCGATCCTAAAATATCGATTGAAAAAATAATATGCCAATGAATACGAAAACATTCCTAAGATGAACGAAACGAAATCGTGTGACCAACGAAATCGTTCATCACATTCATAAACATTTATTAAAATACACGAAACATTTCGTTTCGTTCACGAAAAATAATATCGTTATCAACGATTACATTCGTGCAATGTAAACTAAATAAGTAAAATTTACGAAAACTTTCGTTCATCAAGCGGCCATTTCTTCGTACCACAATAAAATCGATTTGGCCACATCGATTTTTTTTTAAAAAAAAAAATATATGTTGTCAAACATCGATTCCAAAAGATCGACAGAAAACAATAAGATGATAATAAATACGAACACTTTTCTAAGATAAACGAAATGAATTCGTGCGACCAACGAAATCGTTCGTAAGATACACACACGTAAAAAAAAACAAAACAGTTCGTTTCATTCACGAAAAATAATGTCGTTATCAACGATAACATTCGCGCAGTATACATTAAACGTGTAAAATTTACAAAAGATTTTGTTCACCAAGCGGCCATTCTTGTTCATGAAATGAACGAAACCTACTATTTAGAATGCACGAAAATACTTCGTTGCAGAAAACGACGAATGAATTCGTGTATTGTATGATCGATTTCATTATATTTACGAATTTATATTATCAGTGTATGTGCGCTGAATGGTTGCTATGTGATAATTTATTTATTTATTTATTTATTTACAGTTAATATCAACAGACACAGTATGGTCCTAATGATAATTTGTTACAATAGTTAAAAAATTTGTTTGTATTCTACTACACGGGATGTGAAAGTCAAATCCGGATGAAACACTGTTGAATGTCCGCTGCAAACCAATGACGGCACCGTTGGCTCCATAGTTAGTTCGACGAAGAGGTAATCGGAGGAATAAATTATTGCGGAGAGCACGAGGACGAGCGTTTATATTTATCGCACTAAGAAGCTCGGGGCAGTCAATTCGATCGTTTAGAATATCCGAAATCGTCATAGCACGGGACAGGTCCCGCCGCACTTGCAATGTATCGAGTCCGATAAGCTGTTCGCGACTTTCGTAACTTGGGAGCTTGCGTGGGTTGCTCCAAGGCAACTGGCGGAGGGCAAACCGAACAAACCTGGGCTGTACTGACTCAATTCGGTAGACACCGTTGAGGTAATGAGGGTTCCACACAACAGAGCAATATTCCAATGTTGATCGAACGAGTGAGCAATAGAGAGACTTCAAGCAGTAAATATCCGAAAAGTTCTTAGATATTCTCATTATGAACCCCAAACAGTGTGATGCTTTTGCGACAATATAGCTGATATGCTGCTTAAATGTCAATTGTTCATCGATAAAAACTTCGAGATCTTTGACACAATTTGCTCTGTCAATCGTGGATTCTGTTAGACAGTATTCGAATCGAATTGGCGTTTTTTTCCTCGAATTTTTTTTAGGATTTAGGGTCATTCGGTTCACCAATCCGCAAAGTTGACTAATTGACGTTGAAGAAAAGCTGTGTCGTCAGTATTCCGGATTTTGTGGTATAACTTAAGGTCATTAGCGAATGACAACCGTGGTTCTTCTAAGAAAAAGTTAACATCGTTGAAATACAGGAGAAAAATTAAAGCACCGAGATGACTGCCTTGCGGAATACCAGATGTAGCGAAGAATTCTTCGGATACACAACCACCTATTTTGACATCCATACGACGATTACTGAAATACGATTGCATCCAACGGAATACATTGGTACCAAAGCCAAGTCTATCCAATGTTCCACTACAATTGCGTGATTAATCTTGTCGAAAGCAGCTGAAATGTCCGTATATATCACGTCAGTAGAATTCAAAACCTGGCATGACTTTGCCGCACGGGAAACCTGAGACGGTGCCAATATCTCGTTGGAAAAAAAGGTCGCGAACTTTTCAGAGAATAATTGACAAATTCCTTGAGAATTAGTGCTCATACGCCCTCCGTAGCCCATCGTTGAAGGTAACCCGGACTCCTTTCTTTGCTCGTTTACTTGCTTCCAGAATGTTTCAGGATCGGACTTGAATCTGCGTTGAACGCTCCGGAAATAATTAACATGGCACCGCTTAGCTGTCTTTTTATACACTTGGTTAACATGTACGTAATGTTGTCGTAGCACGTAACCCCCATACTTAGAGTACTTTTTCAGTGCGGCCCTTTTAGTCTCTCTTAATCGTTTCAGCTCGGCCGTTTGCCATACTGGGTGCCTAGAGTCATAGCCGGTACTTTTGGGTATATAGCGATCAATAGCATAGCTCAACACGTTGGAAAAAAGTCTCGGCTGCTGCGTTAACATCATCGTTGTCCAGAATTTCGTTCCAGTGAATATTCGACAGAACATCAATAATGCTATAGTAGTCCACTCTTCTAAAATTATAGCTGAGTGTGTCGGAAGTGTTACAGTCATACTCCACACGATTTGCTTCAAGCACAATATGCAGGGGAGGGTGGTGTCTAACAATCTTCACCAGAGGGAACGGTGCTGCTGTTAATGTTGGCGCATAGTCAGATTTGCTCGAAAAGCAGAGATCGAGGATTCTGTTGTTCTCGTTCACCACGTTATTCATTTGGCGCAGAAGATTTAGGCTGTACCAATCAAGCAAACTGGTAATTCCAGATGATAGTTCTGGATCCGCGAACATGAATCCGTCAGTTGCGGTGGACCATTTCAATCCGGAGAAGTTAAAATCACCCACAATCAAAATCTCGTCAAGAGGGTTTGCTTGAGTGGAGATACATTCAAGTGACTGAATATGTGCATCAAACAATGATAGATCGCGTGTTCGGTCAGGTGGAAAATAAACCACACAAAGAAAGAATTCTCACCCAGAACTGTTTGACAGAGGCCCCTAGAATATCCTCGAGCAGTTGCGCTTTTGAACGACGATGGATCGCGACAAGCACCCCGTCGCACAGAGGCGTAACTAACTTCAAACCCTGGCCAAAATAGAAAAAATATAGTTTTTGTTTATTTGTCCATATTTTCAGCTTAAATTGTTATTCGAAACATACTCTAACGTTTAGCTTAAAAAGAAAAGCGTTTTCGTTTGATTATTTTGGTATGCAATAATTTGAAATCAGTGATTTTTTACACATTTTATTAGCTTGAAAGCCATTATCCCTGAAGATTAGATTGCTCAAAAACTAATTACCCAAAGTCAATATATAAATCAAAATCGTACTTTTCATAGCAAACTCCAGCAACTACAATCAATTGGGGTCAATTTTAACTTTTCTTTGTCATTTTTGGGTAGGTTTTATAAAAGTACTCACTTTTTTTTAATTTTACACATATTCGTTAGTAAAAAAAGTACCTTGTCGGGCAATGTCGGGTAAATCTGCTAAAAGGAGATTATTTGGAGTGTCCTCTCACTGTTCTACGAAGAAAACATTCTCAATTAATCCCATTCGGTTTTTTACAGCTGTTTGAAAATGTCGTGTTTTTTGCTCAAATTTTAGAAAATACAATTAAAAAAATCAGTATTGAGGCTATTTAAAGGATCTTATATGAAAAGAATAATTTGAGACGGCGCCGGTGGTTGAGTGGTAAGCGTGACCGCCACTCATTCCAGTTGGCCTGATTTCAATTCCAGCCAAGGTCATTGAGATTTTTCTGAGGTGAAAAATCTGTGGTTACGTCTTCTTTCGGAAGGGAAGTAAAGCGGTTGGTCCCCGGTCCATGAATTGATGGATTGATATCTAGTCCAGAAGTGAAGTAACCTCTCTGGCGTCGGTAAAGAAGAAGTTGTATCCAACGTCTCTACTTACTAACAAATATCCTCCTCCCATGATACTTGTGGAGTGCGCTGTAGTGCGGCCTCCAGCAAAAGCAAGTATCGGACTAACCTTCACCATTAACCATTCCTTCACTTTCCTCCCGCGATCTACGTAACAATTTAGGATTACCAGGAGTTGCACATTGAATGATGTTTCGCTACTCCCAAATATAATTATCTACTTATTCCCTGTGCAACTTCAGCTAGTCCAGATCGATAACGGAGTAGCGGCCAGGGGTGGTCGCACAAGCTCAAGCTCAAGCTTATATGACAAGAATGATTTGAGTCCCCCATATTATTTTTTGTTAGATTGCGTCCATTAACCAAATTGAGCTATTATGACCACGATAGTCATATAAAAGAGTGTGAAATATAACTTCCACTAACCTTGCTATATGAAACGTAACGTATACAAGTTGCCTTGGAAACGTAAGCGAAGCATCAAACAAATTATGCAATCTCAATCTCAATCCAGTTCCTTGTCTCCGGTTTGCATGTGTTAACGTGAATAATCCAGATAGAATACGATAATCAATTAGATAGATTTCTATTACCGAATTTACAAAAAACTTGAATATTTTTTCTACTATAAGAAAACCAGAAGAGCAAAATAAACATATGAACTTGACACAAAATGTTTTAATTTATGAAAACAGCTGAAACAGACTTAATCTCAATGCGAAGTTTCCTCAAACTGATAGATTACTCTAAAAACACGTTTTCATTGAAAAATAGTAATGCTCGTGGAATTCGTTTATTTTCGGCTTTGCATCACACTGCAAGGAGGTTTAATATTTTCATATTTTAGTCATAAATTGTCTAAAATCATGAAAAACCATTTTTCATCACTTGTTATCGTATAAAAAAGCTTAAAAACATGTGAAATAATTTTGGCCATGGATTTGATATAGTTACGCCACTGTGCGCCGCCGACAGTCTTGTGACTGTTGCGTGAGCTACGATCAGTACGGAAGACGTCATAGTTTGTGCCAAATGCTTGCACTGAAAGAGTGCTTTCACTTAGCCACGTCTCTGTGATTCGCTGATCCGAACTTGCTACCAAATAATTATCGATTCCTGTGTTCATACCGCCGACGTTCTGATAATATATTTGCAGGTTACAATACCGCGATTGGCTGGAAGCAAGGAGCAGATCAGTGCTCGCATTGAAAAAACTACTTGATATTGCAGATTCCGGGTTACATACTGAACGTGCTGGGTCAATTGACTTTGCAGTGGCCGGTTAAAGCCCTGAGCAGCATGCCGCAATGTAGCTTCGAAAAATATAGGAGATTTTTCGAAATCGCTGGGCACGGCTGTTCAAGAAACGCGACACGTTTGTAGATTTCTCCAATAATTGCGGTGTTTGGACGAAGCCAAGAACCACATTTTTTGTCTTATGTAACTTGTCGAAATTGGCAGGGCGGGATGACGACAAACGAAATCAATCGCTGAATCTGACCTGGCCAATTCGTCAGCCTATTCATTTCCAGTAATACCAGAACATCTGGGCACCCAGACAAGGTAGATAGTGTTGACAGTGCGTAATTCTTCGATTTGGGCTCGACATGCGATCACTAGCTTGGACCATCATTTGTCTGAGCTAAGGGTCTTGATTGCAGCCTGACTATCGCAGCAGAAGTTTATAACTTTGTCAGACAATCTCTGTTAAAGGGCCGCTTGTATGCAACCCACACATAATCGCGAAGATTTCTGCTTGAAACACAGTACAATACCTACCTACCTGAGTGAGATTATTCCAATCGCATTTCACGACAGTGGACACCAGCACACGCACGTTCCGTTGTTGTCTCTCCATATAGCCAGACAAGTTTTGTTTGGATTAACTGATAATTGCACTTGTCGACAGCACTGTTCGATAGCTCTTAATGCTTGTTGCATTAAGTCAAAGATTGCTCCGATGCAAAGACCAGTAGTTAGTATTTGGTAATCGTCAGTAAACCCGTTAGGTTGGAAATCCAAGCTCACCAAGTTTCTTCAATAAGCCGTCGGCAACCAGGTTCCACAACAAAGGTGACAAAACGGCACTTTGAGGACAACCGCAAGTGCTCAACTTCCGTATTTCAGCCCGACGCAGTCATGAGCAATGAATGCGGTTACAAAGCAATGGGTTTATTTAACCCGAGATACATACAGATACTCCGTGGCGTTTGGCGCAGCAGATTTAGACTGGATACATATTGTCAAAAGCACCTTCAATATCTAAGAATACACCCAAGCTAGATTGCTTGAGCGAGGAGACCTTCTCAATGTTGTTAACAACATCGTGAAGGAGAGTGATCGTGGATTTCCCACACTGATTTGCATGTTGCATTTTGTGCAGTGGATATGCAACTAAACTAGCGTTCCTGATGTGATGATCGATTATACATTCCAAAGCTTACAGAAGAAAAGAACTTAACCTGATAGGCCTAAAACACTTGGTTTCTTCATAGCTTGAGCGCCCTCCTTTGGGAATAAATCCAACAGTTACAAGCCCACGAGGCCGAATCACTAGAATGAGATACGTGAACAATAACAGGTCTGGATCGATACAACCTGGAAAGTGTGCGTCGAAGAGAACTTTTCCGTCATATAATCACAATCTCTGGTTTTTAAAGAGTTCATCTGAAAATCTTTCGATTTCGAGAGAAATTTATTTAACCTGCTAGCCTCGTTCAGACTAGAAACATTAGTGCATCGGTTTTGCCAGCCAGCCCACTCTGCAGATCTAAGACATTTATTATATGCACTACGAGTTGACCTGAACGCCCTGGAGTCATCACACTGACAGTGGTTCCAAGCTCTTCTCATTGTTTCAAGCTTAGCCCTCCACCAAGAGGGGATGAGTTTGTCGTATCCACGACGTCATCTAAGTCGTCTAGTTAACTAATTGTTGGACAATACCCATGAAATCCAGCCGCCCAGTTTTCCAAAAGGAGGTCCCAGTTTGTAGATTTAGGATTACGATATGTTATCACACTATCAGTCTTATTTTAAAGTTAGTTTGTATCAAGAGTCGTTATCAACAGACATTATCAGACGTCGAAAATAATCTTTACAAAGCCCAATACACGGTCGTATAGAACAAGTTGAATTACGGAACGCTTTATACTGAACTACTCTCCTATACTGGATATATGGTGCACATGCATACTTTACTCCTGCGAATAAAACCACGGAATTCATCTAAGTGACTGCGAGTTTTGCTGTACCGCGAACCGAACGGTTTCTCCCGTCATAAATATCCGACACCTTTACAGATGCTTGAATGTGCGTAAACAGTATTGAATCCCATAATTTTCAGCTGAACGATGAAACTTCTCTTGCAGAACTGTGTAATCGTGAAAATAATGTAACTCATCCAAAATCAAGTTTTCGTACTTAAATTCAAGTGTGTCTATCTCAACGTTAATCTACAACCTCCAGAAGCATTATTAAAATCTTCAAATATTGATTACAAGTCAGCTGCAGTGTACTCAATTTCAAACCATCTCACCATTACCTTCCATCTTATCGAGTATCTGTTTTCCATGATTCACATATCTACCCTCCCCCTCACGCTAGCTAACCTCCCTACTACTGAACGCTGCTGTGAGCCCGGAAGAGTGTCTTCCCACCCATCAATCACTTGCATCGAACGCTATTAGCGGACATGTAGGTATTCTTCCTCATCTCATCGCTACCAGCCATTTCCGTATACCGTATCCGGTGGGGTCTTGTGCAGAATTTATTGTTTTCTCCGGCTAAATCTCTTTATTCGACGCTAATAAATAACTTAAAAGTGAGCCCATCAGCGATTTCGTGCCAATTTTGTTTGAGCATATCCCCGATGAGTGGGAATACTTTTACCACATGTATTATGGCTCCATTTCACGCATCACGTTCGAAAAGCTTTGCCGCACTATTGGCCACAACACATGAGCACTTTTTCTCCGCCTGTCGTTTCAACCCGGAGCGAGCAGATCCGAAGGAATCGCATTCCTTCTCGCACGTGTGGTAGAACGAGAGCAAGCTAATCCGCAATGGCTTGTTGAAAAGTCAATCACGTGGAAGGTTATTTCGAATTTTTGCCCGTTTTTTTCTCGATCCTCTCACTGGCGTGGCATGGCGTCCCTTTGAGGAGGGAAATTTATTAGACTGGCAAGACCAGAACGGGGACTGCACTAGATGGAGATAGACGTTGATCGATCACGATTATTGCCGTTCACTCGGTGGATGCTTTGCCTTTCCTGCTCTTGTTCCGTTCTATCGTTTTTCATCGAACACAGCTTTTCGAGAAACCTTTCTGTGTCGAGCCCGAGAGGGAGAGAGAGAGAGCTATGACTCCTCCACTACTTTCCCCATCAGAAAAGTCTGCACACGACGAACATTTTGCCACACGTTAAGAGCCATTTTCTCGTCAGCAGCCCTCCTGACAGAGAAAGTGATGTGTGGGAAGACATACCTACTCTTGGCTTTTCTTTTATGTGAACCTTCGAGAGCAACGCGTGGCCGTATGTGGCTGTCTGACTGGTTGGTTTGGTTAGTCGGTTGACGCACAGAGTCATAAACAAGATTTACGTCTGATTGGAAGCTGTGTGCGATTATTTTTACTAGGCGAAAAGTGAGACTGAGCGGCATGCCCGGAGGAAGGGCAAAGTTTGCGAACGGAATTTCATCTCTTGAGTGAAAGGATTTACACGACTGTCGAGAAAATTAGTTTTTCGGGGTATAGCTGGAAGCTTCTTTGCTTCTGTTTGGTAAAAAGTAAATGTCACTAAGTAAACACTTCGTAGAAGGGAGTTTCCAAGCAAAAAAAAAAATTCAATGTTCAGGTGATGCAATCACTAGATTAACTTTCAGTAGGGTAAAAATTAGTCTGGGGACGTGTAGAAAATGTTGTATGTATAAATTGAACATACTGCTCGCTCATAGTTTTGAACTTTTTGAACTTCTGGGTCTTATATCTCATCTTTTACTTTTCATTCATCATATGTTCGATTAGGGACTATAGCGAAGCAAACGCTGCATGGGTAATCTTCGAGAATTTAAAAATCCACGAGCATATTAAACCAGCTTTAAACTATATTCCATATTTATTATCAATAACCCAACAGTATGATTAGACAGACAGCTAGTGAACACAGAAAAGATTATTTTGTTGCCTACAATTTTGTTGAAGACTTCATATCAATCCAACTTTCTTGGGAGAAGTTATTGAACTTTTAATGAAGTGATATGTGAGTCAGTTTTGTATGAGGCCTGACAGCACATGGTGGTAAATCAGTAGTCGATTCCTCCGACTGCTGGTTAAGCTGAATAGTACGTTTGAACGAATTTTAGCACATGATATGAGACGTAACCATTGTCACCCAGAACTCTCCAGAGATGACTTGTTGAGCATGAACTTGTTAGTAAGAACCCAGAGAACAACTAAAGTGGGTTGGTTCTTAAAATTCCAAAAAATATGTCTTCTTGATAAAAGCTCGACTGTGTTGTAATACATTCTTGGATTTATTTCGTCTAAGCAGTCATTCGGTATTTTTGAACTACACCTAAAAGAAATCGTGTAAATTTACGTCTGCTGACCCTGACATATACGAGCATCAAAAATGACTTACTTTTAAGTTTGATTTTAATTTTACATGACGTTGAATTTCGTAAATCACGTAATTTTACTCCACATATAGCGTTTGTTCTGAATGGCAGGAAGTGTAATTTTATGTCATTGCGCATGTAATGTATATGTTTCATGTAAAATTACAAGGAGCACGGTTATATTGCGTCATTTCGTGAATTACAGTTTGTTACATTCTGTCATGCTTGAAATTGCGTCAACGATAAAATTCATATTTTTTTGGTGTGTAGGTTTTTATTTTTCCTACGTTTCGGCACTGTATAGCGCCATCTTCAGGGAATAAATAATTTAGCTCATTTACAATTTTTAAACCTTTCTTAATGCGAGCTAAATTATTTTTCCTCCGAAGATGGCGCTATACAATACGATACGACATACGTCTGTTATCTGTGGTGAAATCTAAAGGGCGAACATGAAATTATTGCGACACCGAAAATGTCATGCCAATTTTCTTATAATATTTAAAATCAAACTAAAATTTTAGGGTAGTTCTATACATATATTTACTTCAAAAATCAAAAGAAAAGTTAATCGATGGAGCCTTGAGTGTAAAATTGAACACATTTTCGCTTGATGCCCTCCATCAAAGTCTTTACAGTGTCATCCGGTACCAGTTTCTCAGTTTTTTTTTCCATTTTCTTAACATGTCCTTCTCGTCTTTGACTGTCTTCTTGCTCTTCCGAAGCTCCCGCTTCTTCATTGCCCAGTACTGCTTCACCGGGCGCAGCTCAGGACAGTTTGGCGGATTCATGTCCTCCAGGATACTTTTAGAATAATGGCATGATGCCAAATCTGGCCAAAATAGCGGAGCTTCGTCGTGCTGCTGCAAGAACGGCAAAAGGCGCTTCTCGAGACACTCAAATTTGTAGATCTCGCCATTTACTGTGCCCTTTGTCACGAAAGGCTCACTCCTCAGTCCGCAGATGGCCTGCCAAATGAGATATTTGGAGGCGAACTTCGACATTTTCTTCTTCTTAAATTTGTCGTCCATATAGAACTTGCTCATGCCGGTGAAAAACTCCAACCCTGGAATTAGCTTAAAATCGGCTTTTATATACGTTTCGTCGTCCATCACACAGCAGCCATATTTTGTCAGCATCTTCTCGTAGAGCTTCCGTGCCCGAGTTGTAGCCGTCGATTGTTGCCGCTCATCGCGGTTTGAGAAGTTCTGTACCTTGTATGTATGTAGTCCAGCTCTCTTCTTTGCATTCTGGACGTAGCTCTGCGACATGCCGATCTTTTTAGCCAAATCACGGCTTGAGACGTCGGGATTTGCTTTAATCATCCGCTTCACCTTTCCCTCCGTCTTTTTGTTCTCCGGTCCCGGTTTTCTTCCAGCTCCTTTGCCGTGGTCCAACGTCAACCGCTCCTGGAACCACTTCAACACTCTGGAGGCGATTGAATGGTGAATGTTCAACATTTTTCCCAACTGCCAGTGTGACAGGTCAGGAAATTCCAGGTGTTTGGAAAGAATTTGTTATCTCGACTCGCGTTGGACCTCCATTTTCGTTGAATCGAAAAACACGACTTCGAGTTTGACAGCATGTAAACAATACACATCAATGAGAAAGTGTGCAAAATTTGGTTGATTTTTACCCAATGGTAAAAAAGTTATACCCTGTTGAATGTGTCGCAATAATTTCGTGTTCGCCCTTAATTCTGATTCACCACGTACCGATCGTTTAACATGGTCGATGGCAAGGGGACTCTTCCCATCAATCGCTCAATCAACGGATATGAACGTGGATGACTATCCATCCCCAGATAATGCTTCACTTCCTGATACAAATAGCCCCATGAGTTATCGCATAAAGCAGTACCAGAGACTAATTGAGACGGTGGACTCACGTGATTCCCATGGATCAAGAGGTACTAACTCATGTAGTACTAGAGGTCCCTCGAAATGCCAAACAGAAAACGCGTTGATAATCGAGGATGCTTTACTTTTGTTTGGTGTGTGCTATTTTTTCGTGACACGCACATGGATACCAGTTGTTTATTTGGGATAGCAGGAGAACATTTTTGTATTGTATACCTGATAGCAGCTACTATACAGACAGTTCCGATATCAAAAGTTCTGACAATGCAGTTGTGTGGTTCGAAATATCCATTAAATTGCCCATGGTAGCACGATTTCGGGATTACGATATCTACCTGATCGTTTCCAATCTTAAAATCTGTCTTTTAAAGCATTGAGGAATATTTCGTCGCAGATTGTTTGTAGAGAGCACATGACATTTTGTTGTAGCTACCCTATCACAGAGAAATGCCTCTGCGCCGTCGAGTCGGCTGCAACAAACGAAGTTGTGCATATCCTTACGAAGCGAATGCACCCCCATTGCATTATCAGGTCCAGAACGTAATGAAGTACACTCGCTAACGGATTCTATGTTGCTACGGAATCCATGGACACTAACAAACTCATCGTTTGAGTATTAATAATGGTCTATACTAACTGCGTCATTCTGTCTCAGGTCATAAAAATACATAACAATGGCAAACTACTAAGAACGAAGATGCTTAAAACTACCAATTTGCACTCTTGGCGTTCAAGTACAATTCCTTTTGCAAGATTGGTATGTCCTAAACTGCACTTCACGTATCTTCGGATCATTTCTCCAGTCGGTTTTCCGCTCTCGGTGAAAATTGCAATAAATGTATGTAATAACATGTTTCTTCGTGAGTTGGTAGTCTCGATTAGTTTCTGGCAGTACCCTCTCCAGTCAACTGGGCTCTGGGTAATCTGCTCTCGGGCAAATTAATGAGTATGTTAGATGTCGCGCGGAATTTGACTAAGCACTGTTTGGCTCTGGCAGCTAAAGTGGGAGTTATTGTGAATAGCCTCAAACAGGCAAAGAAGATTGCTTGCAGCAAGCGCTATACGTAGCAGTTTAGCTACGCTATTCGTAGCAGTTTAGAATATACATACCGGCAAATTCAAGAGAAATCGATGGGGTAGTCGCAGTGCTGGCTCTAATGTGCAAATACCTGTTGAAGTAGATGGTTGACTCCTTTAAGAAATCAACCACATACTTACCTCTTCCCCTTACCTCAACAGGTGAAGATTTTGGAATGTAAGAAAATGTGTGCAGCATGAACGGAGTAGAATAAGACCTCCTACTCTTCAACAGACTCGTTTCGGGTGATCTTCCCCGGATCTTCGCTTTCCAACTATGTCCTTCTCGACAAGGTTCGCCCAAAGACGATGCTTTAAATATAAAAAAACAGAAAAAAACCGTAAATTTGATTGCACTGTTTATTTAGTTATTTGGCTGTTAGTTTTGGCAATCAGAAATATGGCGTAAACAGCGAATGGCTTGTATTTTTAATGAATGCTTGACAAATTTTATTTTTTTGACGTAGGACTACGTCTTTGATTTCAATATGGGGGTGCACTTTGTAAATTCTACAAAAATGGTATGTAACGAAAAGTGGCCCAATTTTAAACGCATATAGTTAATCCATCTCAAATTTCCAAATTTTTTGCACATATCGCCCCGAAATACTTCTAAGAATTGAATCCAAAAGCTAAACTCAAAGATTTTTGATGCCATGGCATTAAAAATTTAGATAATGTACAACCTAGTCAAAATATTGCGCATCTACACATAGAAGATAGCGCTTCCCAAGTCCGGCTCGACAGATTTGTGCTACGCTTCTATGAATGACGTCATCATCGACAAATTAAAGAACGGATGTGGCGGAACAAGGTCAGTTGCCTTTTGAACGGCAGGCAGAGAAGATCACTGAGCTGTGTGTTTTCACAACCAGTGTAGCTGAGTTAGAAGTCCATTACACTGGTTGTGGAGGTACGCTACCAAGTACCGTCCAAAACGCGACTGAACTTGTCCGTTCAAACACTATGCTTTTTTGTGTTGTGCTCGTTTCCAGCACACTTTTATGTACAATCTCGAACACAATTACTCGGCAAAGCAGTTCCGATATGCGGCAGTCACAACATCTCGAACCCGTAACATTCCCGGAGCACCTGACTTTACCCTCTGAGCACATTACTGCACATCGCTACTCTGAAACAGCCAAACCTTCGGCATCTGTACATGAGTGCTACGAAGTGACTGTACCCAAATACGCATGCGTGTGTCATACCTCTCATGGCAACATACAGCACTCATTCAGACACTGAACGGCTACAGCAGCGCTCGGCAGCTGAGCTCGCCGCTAGCTGTGACTGTGTTGTCTTAAGTGCCAGTCGAAATAAATGCTAGCAGTTCGCAAGCTCGCGATTAGATGTTCTTCCTGGCATCTTTCCCTTGCTGGTCACGAGTGAAAGATACCACGGAGGACTCTCCATCTTTGGTGGTAGCTTCTTCACTAGTGTTATTAGTTGTTAAGTTTGAAGTACTTGATGCAGCTTTTGCAGTTGTCATTATTGCTTGAACAGCGGCCACAAATTTAGCAACAGTTTGTGGTTCTTGTAAAGATGTTGGAGCTTGGATGTTGGCATTTCATTCTGCACGTAAGCTTTCCTCATCAGTTACTGGGCAAGGTTGTCCGTAGTGTGCTGTTTGTTCACAGATCTGGTACGTATTAGTTTGTCATTGATATGTACAAAGAGTTCGTTGTGTAATGGTATCTCCCTCTTCTGTTCTATAGTGCAAAGAAAGGTAGGAGGGAATGGACTAGTCTACCCGCATTCTCACCAAAAAGACACCATTTGAAGTACCTGAGAAGTAGTTTCTCCATGTGTTCTCCGCAATGGATTCCACTGATCCGAAATACGACATGAATCTTTCAATTGCAACTTTGCAAGTATGTTGAGCCAAATCATGCAATTTTACTTCAATATTTCCATTGTCCATAAAGATAGGGATCTTGATCATAGCGTTGTCACAAATAAGCAGATATTTTAAGTTGTTCTACGAAATTAAACATTTCACCTGGGCGAATTTGTTGAAAGCATCGCATGCCTGACGTGCTCAAGCTTTATGAAGGAGACTTCCGAAAATGGAAGCTACATTTTCATCTTCAGCAGATGAGACTCAGTCATCTTCATAGATCACAACGCAAGAATAAAAATAACGGTATCCTTTGTTCTTCAGACAATACTTACAAGTAACTGTTTTTTCGTTCGCTTTGCACTTGCTCGAACAGAAGTAGAAGCACATTGAGTATCGTGACCGATATATTTGATGGTTGAAAATAGACGTTCGGTATGTTCTTGTGTTAATTTGCGGATTTTTACCGCTTCAGATGAACTTTTTGTGACTTTCTTGTTAAAACACGATGTAGCAACAATTCCAGAGGCCCGTTATCGGCGTTAGCTCTTTTAAGAAGCGAAAGTTAGTTCATTAATGCAATTTCGGGTTTGGCGACACTAACTGCATTCGCTCAAAATTTTTAAAGAATTCGAGAAGGTCCACTAATATTCTAGAGTGCTTATTCAGTCGAAGAAAGTAATCGAATTAAAATATTTTGTAAATGTTTTTGAGTGTAAAGGAAATTTGATTTTGTCTCACCGTTATAACAAGGAAGAACTGGTCTTTCTTATGATATACTGCATTCAATTGGAAACTACCGAAAAATAATCTATTTTAATTTCAAGTGAACTTGAAAATTTTCATTCTTATATTTAACTAGCTAATACCCATCGCGCGTTGGTGCGAAACTCTGCGAAATAGGAGGAAAACACAATTTGTTCCAAAGCGCCATCTGGCGGGCAGATAATCTCCAACTAATAGCACACAAACACGCCCCATACCAAATACCTACTGTGTGCAAATTTTTACGGAAATCGGTTAAGCCGTTTGGGAGTTTATAAATCATATACATACAAACTTTGACTTTTATATATATATAGATATGCGTGTGCCTATGATGCTCCCCCACCCCGAACCAAAACATATGCGATGGAAGGAACAAATTTATTGATCTTGACTGATTTCATTCAATATTACAATAATAATTGTCTGATCAGCACATTGAGAATTTATTGTTTTAGCCCTAGAACGGTTTTGTGCGGTACATCTGTACCCCAGAGCTATTTGCAATTCCTGCTACTCCGTTAAGGTTTATTTTGACTGCAAGCAGATTTTACTATAAATCAATTTGATTATTATACTTCCATTAAAGCAGGTGCAACCTATTTGATTCACTTAACCAACCTAACAGTGCCCGCTTAAAGTTTGTCTGGGGTACAATTATACCCCACAAAGCTGTTAATGTTAGTGTTTTGTCATGTGTACATAATCCGGAAAATTTATATCTTTTTTAAAAGCAAAATAACGATACATAGTAAGCGAAAAACTTGTGCAAAACTGTATAAGCTTCAACATTGCTGAACAATATAATCTGTTATTCGATATCATAAAGCTACTATAACAATGTAACTAGAAATTGCGCTTAAATCGTTATAGTACTTTTTGTTTTTGTAGATGAAAAAGACTAAACACATTCGTGAATATGGTTTGTATATAAAATGTACCATGCACTACACGATTCGTCGTCTTCTGTAGGTCAGGCTTTGGAACATACTTACTTTATACACACGTACAATGCACTCCCTTCGACACCTTTACTGTACTGTCTCTCCCTTCGACATTTTTACTGCACTGTCTCCATTACTGTATATTGCAGTATTGTTTCTGTTTGAAAGCATCAGAATAAATACACTTTTTGACCGGTTTTTGAATGATTTACTACTTGTTCAAAAGGCACTTTAACAATCTTCACAAAGCCGTATAGATGGTCGAAATCGGTTAGAAACTATCGGAGTTATAGAAATATTGAGGAAAACAGGGGATTTAGACGTATTTTAAAGACTTGTTTCATAAAAAATTAAATATTACATGATAAAATAGACAATATATATTTTTGAATCTTTGAAATTAGGCGTATTAGAGCGATTTCAGTTCTGGGGTCCGAATGTACCCCTACAAAACCGTCTACGTATAAAAAAGTCACGAAACCGTTGTAGGGTTAAGTATTACGAGGCCATCTGTTAAATTGTGGGGAGGGATCCCGGTCTGTGACTGATCTATTGGTCGCAATCCTATAGTTGTCTAGTCACATCAATATCAAATACCTGTATGAAACTCATTCCGGAGTACTGAAACTAATCGTTATCCTTAGATTTCCAATCATGTTGAGCTGGCTTTTGAAGGGATGTGGCGAAATATAGCTTAGGGTTAACTTTTCAAATAGGAAACGAAGAATAGGTTGAATGTCTATGAAGCATAGAACTGCTCACCGAAAAATTGCACAACTTTCAACATACGCTGAACATGTTTTTGTTTTGGGAATACGTAGTTCAAATGAAAACTTAATATGATTAATAACGAAAACAACTTTTTCCGAAAGTAGGAAAAAATTATATTTTATTATTTTTATTTTCTCCTTTTTTATTTCGACTATATGTTGCCTGGAAAAAAATTATTATATTATATTATATTATATTTTAAAAATGTACCACTAAATACATTTTTTTTGTTAGGGGAAACTTTGCCACTGCGACCACTATTGAGGTTATCTTTTGTGACTGCCCCTGTTTGCTTTACATGTTACAGATTGCCCGAATCCAATGTAGTTGGAAGTGAGTTGTTTGTTTGTCCACATATGTCCTCCCAGCCGGGTAGTACATTATTAATGTAGCTAAGGATCCGTTTGGGACAGGTATGTCATACCTCGTGAGGCGTCAGTTGCCTTCCGAAGTATCGCTCCCTTCGCAGAAACAGTACTGCAAAATGGCAGAGAATATGTTTCGAGCTCTCGGGCTCATAGTTACAGAATCACAATTGTCATCTTGTATTTTGCCATTTTTTTCCAGATGATACTTAGCAGGACAATGTCCCGTAAATGAACCTGTGATTAAACGTAAATCTTTTCGTTTTAGATCCATTAGTTTTTTTTGCTCTCGTTGTATCTGGATGTATGAATTTCTTAGCTTGTCGAGCGCCTTCTACGTTATGCCAGTCGTTCAGTAGTTGGTCTCTAGCCTAAGCCAAAACGTTCTAGTTTGATTGCACCTAGAAATGGTTCTTGCTTAACAAACATGTTTGATGAACCACGTCTGGCTAATTCGTCGGACACTTTGTTACCATCGAGTCCTTAGTGGCCAGTTACCCAGAATATCATTACTTTTTTCCGAGTTGCCAGTTGTTGTAAAGATGGGAACACTCCAAACCAGTTTAAACTCACATTTCGACGACCTTAATACCAACAGTGCTGCTTGACTGTCCGAGAAGATTGCGATTTTTGCATGTCTGTAGTTTCCTTTCCTACAGACATCCAAGCAGGTGTATATTGCATATACCTCTGTCTGGAAAACTGTAGGCCACTTTCCCATTGATATAGCTTCTTTAATTCTCCCGACTCCCGAGCCAGTCAGCTCACCCATTTTAGAACCATCCGTATAGAATGATATTGTACGTTGTGGTAGTATGGGACCCCCTACATCCCATATTTGACGGTCAACTATGTGGACCTCATATGCGATATCAAAGTTCGGTTTAGCCTCCATTTTATTTTGAACTGTAGTCAAGACATAGTCAATCAAATAACACTAGTTTACAAAATAAAAATAAAAAGCTGAACTTCAATATTCTAACCCCATTTCTGATGTAAAATGGCGTGCTGAATCCGAAAATGAAGCCCAACAATTTAAAGTAGAACAGTTTTCGAGTTACAGTGAAAAAATGACTTTTACCTATATAATTAAAAGTACGTTCAGTAAAATCCTAATATCTTTGGTTAAAGTGCATCGATACGAAATATTATTATGTTGAATTAAAGGTAATTGAATGCACTTTCGATCGTTAGAGCATTTTGTTTTAAAGCGACTACTGGGTCTGACGTCATTTACGAATCTATTGAACTTTTTCTTAATTTTTCGTCATTTTTTGAAGAAAAATGAGCGTGTGGTCAATATTTTCGGTAAGATAAAGCAATCCTAAAAATTATACTTTTATGGGGAATTAAAGCCCGCTAATAACCAATGAAAATAAGCACATGTTAGTTTGAATCCGATGAAAATTGCGAAAGTTATTCAATTTTTTGTAAAATGGCAATTTTTGTGTTTCTCTGGGTCAACTTATTGAACCGTCTCGATTCCAATTTTTTCTAGGGCTTGTTTAATAATATATAAGGAACTCTCTTTCAGAATTATGTTAAGCAAGTAAATGGAATTTACTTGAAAAATTTTGAAAGAGTTTTATGTGGGGTAATATTCGAACTCGTTTATCCAAATGATTAAAGACTTCTGATAACAATAATTTCAGGCTCAATGAAATTATAAGTCATCGAATGATTGGTAAGCAATACTGCGTGTAATATTTACAAGTGTATTACATAAAATAAGACTCTTATGACACAAAATTCGTTGTAAACTAATCCCGCACACGTTAGAAAATTCGTATTTTGAAACGCTACCTGCTCAATTGGGTTTTGTACAATGTTAATACAAACTATACGAATTCGTAGAAATATGTGATACTACATACGTCAAGTATTATAAAATTAATAATTTGTAGAACTTTTAATTTGTGTTCCTTCGTAGAACATCTAGCAGTTCGTGTTTTGAAATTATGTAGGACATCGAACAAGACTGAGCCTGAAATTATTGTTATCAGAAGTCTTTAATCATTTGGATAAACGAGTTCGAATATTACCCCACATAAAACTCTTTCAAAAATTTTCAAGTAAATTCCATTTACTTGCTTAACATAATTCTGAAAGAGAGTTCCTTATATATTATTAAACAAGCCCTAGAAAAAATTGGAATCGAGACGGTTCAATAAGTTGACCCAGAGAAACACAAAAATTGCCATTTTACAAAAAATTGAATAACTTTCGCACTTTTCATCGGATTTAAACTAACAAGTGCTTATTTTCATTGGTTATTAGCATGGCTTTAATTTCTCATAAAAATGCAATTTTTAGGATTACTTTATCTTGCCGAAAACATTGACCACACACTCATTTTTCTTAAAAAACGACGAAAAATTAAGAAAAAGTTCAATAGATTCGTAAATAACGTCAGAACCAGTAGTCGCACTAAAACAAAATGTTCTAACGATCGAAAGTGCATTCAGTTACCTTTAATTCAGCAAAATAATATTTCATATCGATGTACTACAACCGAAGATATTTGGATTTTACTAAACGTACTTTTAATTTTAAAGGTAAAATTCACTTTTTTAACTGCAACCCCAAAACTGTAAAATTTTTGGACCTCATTTTCGGCTTCAGCACACGATTTTACATTCAAAATAACAACTAGCTTATTTAGTTCAGAAATTCTGTAAACTAGTGTAATCATATATCAAAAAAATATCAGTTTTCGGGATATGTAACTATCAAAATACTTAATGGCCGTTTTCAAAAAAAACTCATGACACAGAGTTCTTTGCGATTATATATGATAACAATACTTCCCCTACGCCATAAAACAGTCTCTACTAGTGGTAATTTTCCTGGGGTTTGAGTTCACGCTTACAAACAGAGCCGTTTACAATGACAATCACATTTTGATTTCTAAAATGGTCAACGTCTGTGGAATGTAATTTGTCCCTTAAGCAGCGCGGGGACAAAATTAGGCGATTTCTTAAGGAACGCTCGAATCGCTCTTATTCAGAAGTATTAAAGAATGCTTGGCCACCTATCCTTTCTAAAAACTCCTCTTTTGGCTCGTGATGAGCAAGAATCTGATGATCCGCATTTTTCGGTTTTTTGGTCAAGTACAACATAAATAGCACCTTAAACAATATTGATGTTGCATAAAATCATAAAAACCTATGGAGACGTACTTCAGCCAAACGGCAAGGGCAAATTTTTGATTATGTTCCTTCTAATTTCCAAAAAAACAGTAGTAGATCCAGCGCCTCCCGTTCGGACCCACTCCGATTTTTAATTGCTGAGAAATTTTAAAGTAGTTTCAAGTTTATATTCGATTCAAACTCAAATTCCAAATTAAAATCGTTCCAAACCAAATTTGATCAACAAAGCTTATATTTATTAAATAAGGGTATTACGTGTTACGAATTGTACTTTTCATTATAAATTATAAATTTCAGACCCCACCAGAAAAATTATTCTGGACCCACCCCTGCAAAAAACTATATGCGGTCTCAATACACTCAAGTTTTTTTAAGTTGAGCAATATTTTGAGTTCTTTAAACTCCTATGGCAAAATAATCTTGTATCCCTTTTAGCTCTGAAAATCATAGTTTAATTTTAACGAGTTATCTATTTTCGTCTATTTGGAATAACATCGAACATCCACAAAGCCAATATTTCTTGTCAGAAAACAATGCTACTAAAGATTCTAGAGCAACATCTAAAAGATATTCTTTACGAGATGTGCGACGGCGGAGTAATAAATAGTAATTTAATGATATAACATGTTTACGATAAAGATAAATTTAATTACCTGAGATCTATTACACAAAACCTTCTGGTGGTGATTCAAGCCGCCAAAAATGTTCATATAGTTAATATAAGCATGTGGTTATTTTAAATTACATGTTCCAAACATCGATATCAAATTCAAGTACAATATCATTCTTCCATTTTTCCAAGAGATCTCACGACGAAACAATAATATGTTTTATGCTTTAAAACTATTAACACTACACAGGAATTACTATACGAAGCCAAAGCACATTCAAGACAGGCGAAAATACGCAAAGATCCTAAGCAACAAGCGTATGAAATTGTGATCCACTTTTTAAGTTAGAAAATGGTATAGTATGCGCCATAACTTAAAAAAACCCTATCAAAACCTGATTGCGTGCATGGCTTCCAAAAACCCGAGATATACTCAGTATGCTCATGCGGGGATCTAAATTCGATTCATTCCATTCACATCATTTTTCATACGTTTCTCCGCAAAAGCGTGGATGAATCTGAAATTGATATCATACTCGTATCCACATGAACAACAACAAACCATCCCACAATATTTACGAACCATGGATGAAGCCAGCTCGTTTTTCACACATGGTCAGTTGTTTTTCTATCCACTGAGTTAAGCCCACCTAATGATCACTTTCCAGCAGATTTATCTCTACAGAGCTACGTCAATTCCTCTTATGCTACAAACGAAACCACCCCCTCAATCTAATAATACTTGATTTAAAGTCTATTCCGGCAAATAGATTTTCTTGTTACACCGTTACAGGTATGTGCTCGTGTTTATTTACCACCACACGGAGCAGAGCTCAAGGAATTCGCCCTGCAGGAGGAATGCCCACATTGATATTCAAATTGCACCCTGTTGTATCGTGCACCCAGATAGTTTGCCACCCACGAATGGTACTTGTAGGTGGCACGTGGAACTGTGCAAAACTGGCGATCGGTCAGGAAATGCATACGCTTTGTTCGTGGCGTTAGAACTCAGCATCATCACCAGGGGAAGTGTGAAAAAGGGACGCAAATTTATTGGACAAAAAGGTCCTGTGGAAAGTTGGAACGTATAAAAAAACGCTTTTAATCCACCTAACAGTGTGATGAGACATTTCTTATAACTCTTATCACTCTCTTCGGATGTTTGAGAACATTTAGAACTTGATGTTTCGCGATGTTTTTGATAACACATACTACATGGGATAGTGGCAGGACTCAGAGAATCGCTCAAATCAGCATAGGACAACATCAGTGCTAGAAATCTCAAACCAAATCAATGGGAAAGCGAAAAAATGGCCCATGGACAAGAATTATCGTTAATGCTCTGTTAATAAAATATCTAAATTGTGGTGGGAAAACTGAATTTTCCTAAAGGGGTTATTTATTTATCATTCGCATGTATGAAAAAAGCCTTATGTTTACATTTGTGAGTATCGCCCTTTTCACAAAAAAGCGTTGAAATGAAATCGCAGCTCCTGATGTCACGCTATCTCTGAAGTGCATGCGTGCATAGTTCCAAATTTTACTTCGACATCGACTTTTTCTAAAGGTGACTTCCCAGTAGTATCCTTGATTTGAATTATTATCGCTAATCCTAATGCCAAAGAACAAATAAAAACCTCTCGAAAACGAACCGTTTGGGGAAATCATCATCATTACTGGAATTTTCATTTTCACGAAACTTTTCGATAGCCTTCCGTCACTTGCGTTAATGCACTGGGTGCACAGTGCTCCGAAAATCTAGCGAAATCGTTTTAGGGCACCAGCGGGTCTAATTCAGAGCTATCTGCGCGGCGAGTTAAATCTGTAAAGAACACTAAAAAATATTTTCTATTCCATAATTTTCATTTCAGCAATTCGAGAGATCGTGCTCACCGCAAGCCATGAAAAATAGACTACGTTGTGAAGCGACGGTCACTATTTATTAAAAAATCACGGTTAAATAAAAAATTAAACTATTAAAAAATTTCAAATAGTTTATAATTTTCACAAACTTATTAGGAAAAATTGTTTAATAAGCTTTCGTAATATTGTGTAGGAAAAAAGCTGAAAATTTCAGTATTTTCTCTATCTGCAACGAAACGGTATACGAATTGGAATAGGTTCGCCAAATTTTGGAAGAAGTCTATAAAATAACCCCTTGAAAGCTACCTAAAAATTGTTGTAGTTCGATGCAATAAAAAAAACATATTTGGCAATTCATATTTGGCTGATAAAATTGGGGTGTCAATGTATTATAATAGATATTCAGCGTTCGAAGAAGTTTCTGTGAACGAGTGTAGAACGACTTTGTTTCTACTTACTTGAAGTCAGCGGCGTAGCCAGAAATTCGGTTTGGTGGGGGTTTGGTGAAAATCGATCTTACTGTCCAAACGGCATAATTCCGAAACCATAATTTTTGAAGTTTTAAAATTATGCAGAATTATTTTCCAGAAAATAGTAACAAGGTTCGTATCTTTAGCGAATTTGTTGAGACTTTATTGTAGTCATGAATATTAACCTGAGAAAATTCACCATAAATACTTCTTGGACGATATACCGTCAAAATTATTTTATCAAATGATGCGCTGTTTAACGTTTGTAAAACTCATCGAAGATACTAAACCTCCGAAATTGGCGGTTTCAAAATGATGTTATCTTGACCTTAAATTACTGTTTTTAAACATTTGACCTATACATACAATTGGTCATACAACAAAAATCAAATGCTCATCAAAATCGATCAGAACCTGCTAGAGTCGAATGTAAATCGTAATTTTTCATAAATTTCTCTCTACATTCGGAAAGTGTTATCCTCGTTATTAATCATATTACGTTTTCGTCTCAACTCGACACATTCCCAAAATAAAAACCTGTTTTAATCCATCTAGTGGTGCAATTGTGCTTGTTTTATTTGTCCAGACTACGATTCCATGGCTGGTTATGTTCAATACAATGGTGGAAATGAATATTACATGTTCAGTACGATTTGCACATACATACAATGGATCGACAGCCACGATCTTGAGATACTATGTGATACTGAAACATCGCTTGAAACCAGCGGCGGCTCATGGAGAAAGATCCGGGAGGCCGAAAATTTTCAACTTGTTAAGAAATTTTAAATTAGTTTTAATTTTAAAGTAGCAACCCCTCACTGCATACTCTCTCTGGGCCGGTATGATTAACGATTTTTAGAGTGATTGCATAACCTTTCTATATGAGAAAGGCAAAAATGTACCAAAGTCCAAAGAAGTCAATTTTTGTCAAACATCTCAATGTTTCATGCATTTTAAAGTCATTTGGCATCGAAAATACAAATTTGATTTTGAAAATTTTTCATTTCAGTTTATATGGGAATTTGCTGTGTGATTGCACTCTTCAACTCGTAACTCCGGAACCGGAAGTCCAATCAATAAAAAATTCAATAGCAGCCGATGGGAAGGTTGTACCTTTCATTTGAGACTAACTTTGTGCAAATCGGTCCAGCCATCTCTGAGAAACAGAGGTCACATTTTTTTCCACATACACACATACACACACAGACATTTTCCGATCTCGACGAACTCAGTCGATTGGCATATGACACTCGGCTCTCCGGGTCGGGATTAGATTGACGAATTTTAGAGTGAATGAGAAAGGCAAAAACATTTTTAGCAAATGTTGAAAGTTATGCATTTTTTTTTGGTGAGCAGTTCTATGTTTCATAGACATTAAATCAATTTTAACTTCGCTTCCTATTAAATAAAGACCCTTATTATAGTACATCTCTACAAAAGCGAGTTCAATTTGAAAAGAAATCTGAGGATTATGATTGATTACAGAACTCTGGAATTTTCTAATGGAATGTTTTCAGGCAGGAATTTGATATTGATGCAATTAGACAACTGTGAAATCAAGACCAATAGATCAGTTACATATCAGGACCCCATTCCGACAATTTATCAAAAGTCCTAATTATGTTAACAACAACAGGTTATAAATCTACGGATCAGATAATTGTTATTGTAATATTGAATTAAATCAGTCTGCATCAATAAATTTTCAACTTCAATCCAATATTTTTTTGGGTGTTGTGTGGTGGGGGGGGGGGGGTGTTGTATGGTGTTAAACCCCAAAACCTTCTCTTGGCTACGCCGTTGCTTGGAGTTATTTTTTTCGCTTTTCATTTTCCGATATGTTTCAGATCGATCCGATGGTTATAAGTTAGAAAAATTGCAGTCAGAAGGTTCGCACAAATGAACATTTTTGTACTGATAAGTTATCAAGTTCCTTCCAGACAACTTGGAAGTGTTCGGTGATTATTTCTAGCGGTTGTAGATAGTAAATTGAAATACAAAATTCGATTTATCGAAATAATGTTTAGCTTATTTCAATGGATTATTACTATATTGAACAATAAATGGGCGACAAAGAGTAATCAACAAACAACAAGCCATAACTTTTAAAGTATTCAAAATAGATATTTAAAGTCTTTAGTAAAGTTATTCGCAAAAGTAAGAGCTACAAATTTGCTGAAGACATCATTTCGATATAATCACTTCCAAGAAAATTTGTGCAAATATCTCACTCATAGGGGGATTAATCAGCAAAAGCACAATTCCAAAAGAAAGGGCATATTACCTCCATTAAATTCTCTGAAGATACTATTGACCTAAAATAAGCCGTTTTGGCGTTAATAATAGATTATATGTTTTTGGTCATATTTCTGGCAATGGGAAATGATAAAAATCTTTCGTCCGAATTTAATGTTAAATATCTCTTTTGATAATAGTCCGATTTCTACAATCTATAGCTTATTCGAAAGGTATTCGTTAAATCTGCCTTAAAATATATAAATTGTTAATCTATATTGTCAATTTCGGCAGATAATTTAAAAAAACTGCAAAAAACGCCATTTTTTACGCATTCAAGCATTCATATCTTGGAAACTAACCATCAGAATCAAAAACAAATTAATAGCGTTCATACTGTTTTTTAGTTCTTTCATTTAAAATTGGTTTGGATAAGATCGGTTCAGCCATTGCTGAGAAACACGAATGAGAATTTGTCCGTTACATACACACACACACAGACACACACACACACAGACATTGTCCCAAATCGTCGAGCTGAGTCGATTGGTATATAAGACTCGGCCCTCCGGGCCTCGGAAAAAATCTTGAAAGTTTGAGCGAATTCTATACATTTCTTTTATAAGAAATGTAAAAGGTTGAGTTATGCTAAAATACTTTGCATTCATATCCCTTATTGTCGGACACCGGGATCATTGCTGCTGGTGGGAAAGAAAAAAGCACAGCAGACAGCATGGTTCAGTGTCCGAAGAACCATTCCGAGGAAATGTCACCAATTTCCGTCACATTGCTCCGTTTGTGACCGCATCGTCGTCATTGTCCGTATTCGCAATCGTACTTATTATTTCTTCCGGATTGCGAAGCCTCCTACCCCAATCAACTGCACGCCAGCGTCCCGAAAGGTCAGGTGCGAAAGTTTATGCGGAAATGTGTGCCGATGGCTTGGGCGTCGCGAAACCGAAGCTCTCTTGCTATCTGTGTGTAACGGGAAACGGAAAAAGGAAGTGAAACTGCGCCGTCTTGGGAATTGCTGGTAGAAATCTATGCAAATTTATTCATGGAACCAAGTCATAACTTATTCTTCGTTTACTGCCGAGTGCTGAGCGATGCTCAGGAAAACGGCGAGATAAAAATTAGACAAGTGGTAGCGGTGTGGTGTGGAAATGTGTCGAGTGCCATTGAAGCGAGGTGAGAAAAATGCTGTGCTAAGAAGGATGGTCGGGAAATTTAATAAGCTCAACCCAGAAGGAGCGTCTTCGTGAGAAGGGTGCAGAACTGGGTCCGCATTAGTTATAGTGTGGATGTGCGGTATGCAATCTAGTATTAAATATTTCTTTCACAAAGAAAAGGTATTTGATTGTGTGTGTGTGTGTCTCGAACGAACTGATTTTCATATCCGGACACAGTTCCGGACTCTTTACGGTATTTCATTACGTCATTCAACATCGGCTGTATCTTGTTATAAGGTCTCTCGGGATCAACCCATGTCAGCAGCCCCCTTCGCTTTACAAGTGAAATGATGAAACTAATAATGGAATCAGTCAATTAAAACGGTCGCCTTGGTAAATGATGTGCTGTATTCGATTCTAGTTGAAGCAAAGTTTTTCGTGTTTCTTAGGCCCAATAGTTTCAAGGAAAAATAATTTTGGAAATGGGGTGAGAGAAAAGTTGGGCGTTAATGGTTGGTACGTGAGGTCCCCAAAGTATATTCTATAATAGATTTAAAATTTATTTAATTATCAAATTATGGCAATTTAAATAAACATGGTGCGGCATAATATATTATGTAAGATAAGTTCTCCATACAAAATTCAGCATTTTGCACACATACTGTTGTCAATATACGAAAAAATAAGTACCATGAAGTCAAACCCCGTCTTAAGATTTTCTCATTCATTTCAAAATATTTATTACGAAGATAACAAAGCTTTTAGTCCAGCAGCTTAGTCACAAATGTTTTATCATCCTAAATTTCTGTATTCGGGCTGCTGTGCAATGGCAGCTCAAATATTTGCACAGATGAGTTGACTAGTAAATGCATACCTATCTTGTTTTTTTCTATTTTAAAAGGATTCAAAGATCGCTGTTCCGTAACAACATATATTCAGTACGTTGAAGTACATAGGAAATTGTGCTAATTAGGAAACACTACCGCATGTTTCACTTTCTGTTTACAACCCTTGAGATCATAAATTACTATCAGCCCCTCATTCAACTTTCCTTTCGAAAACGTATCTCATGTGGTCGGGGAAAGTTACCTATGTACTTTGTGTAAAAAACGCAACAGACACCTCCACACGGTATAACCAACAGCAGGCACGATGCACTCTCGGTAAAAATTAATGCTACTACAACCACGTTTGTTCCGCGCTAGTTTTGCTCGCGACGGAATCACCTTACAGACAGTTATTGAATATCCTCGCAAACAGTTTCCAAACGGGAATTCAACAACCTGGGACCACAATGAACAGACCACAGCCAGTGGAGTCGATAGAACCAATGAATGGAGTAAGCTTTTATGTGTCTCGAGAAACCGCGCCCTATTCAAGCCAAACCAAGCCACTCCTGAACTAAGCTGGAACTCTTAATTGTGTTAATTTAAACTTGCTCGGCAGGCTGGCGGGAGAAACGAAAATTTTCGACCAGTGATTCCGATGCTGATGAAGCCGGTCCGAAATTAACTGCAACCAATTGAACGGATCACCCAGGGCCACAAAATCCAACAGCAATTTAGTTAATTATGCTCCCGGAAAGTTCCCGTCTATCACTTCGTCCCAGCAGCGCCACCGGATACCGTTCGTGCAGGTATGCAATTGGTGATGCAACATTGCTGCACTGCTGAACGTCGCTTGATAGTAATTACGTGGGACTGCGAGTAAGTGGTTTCCATTGCTTCGGGCATGAATCTCGACTATCGCAACCGAACCGACAGGACCGTACGTCGTCACTATAGTTGTATTCTAATCGATATCTCTCTGTTTGGTCCGGGTAAACGAAAAATAGTGCTGGAGCGCAATACGAAGTACAAACCGTGTCAGTTTTAAGTTTTAAATTGATGAGCTTCATCGTAAAAATCTGAAGGTAGTGTGTTGCGAAGAATTGGTAGATAATACAGTGGAAACATAAGCTGGCCTTGCTTCGACAGCAGTTAAAATTACTCGATCAGTTATGAATCTATGTTACCTTAAATCGAGCCTGGAATATGTTCAATCTGCACGGAAAAAATTGACTTATAAATTAACAACAAAAAATCACGAATGCGTGATATGAGCGCTTGAGAAAAGTTGTGACCAAACTCCCAAAATCATTAATAATAAACCCCGTATTAAGGAAAACATTTGAATTTGTGTGATTAATTCGGCGTTACACTATTTTTTTTTTTAAATTATATCGACTAAAAGAGCCAAGAACTAAGCAATGCTAATCACGAGGATCGTGAATTCTCTTCGTATTATTGTGATATTTTATTCATCAATTCGCTCTCGAAGTTAAAACCTCTATGATCGATGACCCCAAGGCAGTGAATTGCAGCATTTTATTTATTTGTTTTTTTTTTGTTTAATACATCAACAGGCATATTAAAGTCCCAATGATGTTGGCCTAAATACTAATCTTATTTCTAATAATCAAGTCGCACATAAAAACAATAATAATACATTATTTACAAACAAAGAATAAAAAGGTCAAGTGTTGTTAACGAAATGATTAAACAATCTGGAGAAACGTATACGCAGAGTATGTCGAGAAACGTTGAAATCAAATGCCGAAGCTACCTGGTTGAAAATTCGTTGCAGACCAGTGATGGCTCCATACATACTATAATTTGTGCGTCGGAATGGCAACCGAAACATATTGTTGTTACATAGTGCTCGAGGTGCGACGTTTATGTTGATTTGTTCCAAAATAGCTGGGGCATCTATACGGCCTTGCAGAGTGTCAGCGATGAACAAAGCTCTTGCGGTATTCCTTCGAACATGTAGGGGCTCTAGTTGAATCAGCTGACATCGGTTTTCATAGCTAGGTAGTCGGACAGGATCTCTCCACGGCAATCTAAGGAGCGCGAAGCGTAAAAAGCGTCGCTGCACACTTTCAACTCTTTCAACGCCATTATTATAGTTTGGGCTTAACACTTCAGGGCAATATTCTAGAATTGATCGGGATAAAAAGCAGTACAGCGATTTGAGACAATAAACATCCGTAAAATTTTTGGCTATCCTGAATATGCATCCCAATGCTCGAGACGCTTTACCAACTGCATAGGATACGTGTTGCTTAAACGTAAGTTGAGAATCCAGTATCACTCACAGATCCTTCACGTGACTGACACGTTCGATTTCTGTCGCTAGTAGACGGTAGTTAAAATAAATCGAATCCTTCTTCCGTGAAAAAGATATTACCGAGCACTTCTTCGGGTTTACATACATGCAGTTCGTATTGCACCAATCAGCAAAGACTAGAAGCTGCTGTTGGAGAACTCTGCAATCTTCAATTGAACGAATTAGGCAAAAAATCTTGAGGTCATCTGCGAAGGATAAACGTGGAGTCTTCAAAATTAGATGTACATCATTGAAGTATATCAGAAACATCAACAGTCCCAAGTGGCTTCCTTGAGGTATTCCAGATGTAGAAGAGAATGGAAGGGGTCTGGCATTCTCCTATGACAACCGCTATCTCTCGGTCAGTGAGGTAGGATCGAAACCATTGCAAAATACTACCATTAATTCCAAATCTCTCCATTTTTGCTATTGCGATATCGTGGTTTATATTGTCAAAAGCGGCAGATAAGTCGGTGTTAACAACGTTGGTTTGAGCGCGATGTTCCATACTCTCTATTATGAAGGATGTTAAACATAATGGGTTAGACGCAGTTGACCGTCCAGACGTGAAGCCGTGTTGATCGTCACTTAGATACTGCTTACAGCGAGCCTGAAAAGGTACCATAATCACAAGCTCGAACAACTTCGAGACAGCACTCAATGAATTTATTCCACGGTAGTTATTGACGTCTCGCTTATTTCCCTTTTTATGTACTGGGAACACGTTCGCTGATTTCCAGCAAGATGGAAAAATACCTCTGTCAATAGATGTTCGAAAGATGTGAAGAAGCGGATTAACCAAAACTTCAATGTGCCTTATCAGAAAAGCGGAGGGGAACGCGTCGGGTCCCGGATTGAAGGATGACTTAAGTCGAGAGGAAGCTCTGGTAATCATCGTTGCATTGACATCGATAGCACTCAGAGTTTGACCCACAAGTGGAGCTCTGCTTTCTAGCAGAAGAGCTAGCCACTGGACGTGTTTTATTCCCACTTCTACTAGAAAAAAAAAATAATTCAAAATCAGTACATTCCACTACCCCGGTGCTTTTCAATGGAAAAAGACATAGGACTTTGCATAAGGGCGATCGGCTGTACCCGGCCGACACAAAGTGTGTCACAATTAGTGGCGGATCCTGGGAGGATCTTGAGGATTCGCACCCCCTCCGATTTTTTTCTTTGTCGAGAAAGTTTAAATCGTTTTCAATTTTATATTAGTTTCAAACTTTATTTATTTTGATAATTCCAAGCAAAATATGACCAACGAAACTGATACTCTTTAAATAAGGTTATTACATATTACGAATTGCACAATGTTCATTTTAAAATCGAAACTTTAGCCCCCCCATTATTTTCTGGATCCGCCACTGGCCACAATGACAAACTGCTTCGCCCCGGAGTGGAGTCGCCGTTAATTACAAACCATCGAAAGCAATTGCTGCACTGTTTTCGTCATGGCCGACGTAAACAAGCAAATAGAGCTGTCAAATGTGTGGCATTG
Source organism: Topomyia yanbarensis (assembly GCF_030247195.1). Taxonomy (NCBI): domain Eukaryota; kingdom Metazoa; phylum Arthropoda; class Insecta; order Diptera; family Culicidae; genus Topomyia; species Topomyia yanbarensis. The sequence continues at coordinate 15,152 of NW_026683747.1, read as the reverse complement.
AAAATGCTTTACAGGACTATATGGGGCTTAAAATTAACATTTGAAATTCGATCCACGTCCCAAAAACGTCCACGTCCTAATTTTAAACGACTGTAGCGCTGTTAATTGTTGATGAGTGTCTGTCATTTAATTACCAATCGTGAAAAGTCCAACTTAAAATTTTCTCGCAACTTTATTTTTGTATTTCAACCATGCACTATGAAAAAATCCATATTATTGTATTATATTATATAATATAATATTATATTATATTATATTATATTATATTATATTATATTATATTATATTATATTATATTATATTATATTATATTATATTATATTATATTATATTATATTATATTATATTATATTATATTATATTATATTATATTATATTATATTATATTATATTATATTATATTATATTATATTATATTATATTATATTATATTATATTATATTATATTATATTATATTATATTATATTATATTATATTATATTATATTATATTATATTATATTATATTATATTATATTATATTATATTATATTATCTTAAAAAATAGGCAAAACAAATACAATTTTCGCAAACTTGCGCAAGACTTTTCTTAGCACAGTCCTAACCAATTTTTTTTTTGGATTTCCTACCCCCAATTTTTCCACCGGCATTGCAAAGTTGATAAAAGAGGTTGCCGTGTTTCAAACATCTTCATTTAATATGGACTGCGGAAGAGCAACGATTGTTGATGCCTGCTCGAAGGATTTCGCTATTCGTTTGCCCAAGCGAGGATACCACAACAGATAGCATAACACCGAATTATTAGTTTATACCGTGCGTACGAGCCGTGCCGGAATCGTTCACAGCATTCTCCATCCAAATCGCAACACCAGCAAACCGTCCTTATACGGTAGAATACAAAATGGATAAAGAATTGAATTAGAAAAATCATTTTATGGAGTTGATTTACTTTTGCACTTTATCAGTTCTGTTCTTTACCAAAGAATAAAAACATTTGTATATCAATATTTTCTATTCATTTGTTCCATCCACCATACAGTTTGTCATACTGTAAGGTGTTTCAGGTCAAACAATTTTACAAATTTAATTTGTGGTGGTAAAACAAACAACAATCTGTGCAAATAATAGTGTAGAACATGGTCTTCGCTATACATACTGCATTTTCAATATAATCGCAGTCGTCTCTTGTACAAAACCTTTTATTCCTCACTTTACTTAGGAATGAGATGAAGCAGAATAGCGCAAAAATAAATAAAATTTTGCAGGCCGGCCGTAAGGGTAGCTGCAGCTCCCAAAAACGTCCCGCTTGGACGGCGATTGTGATCAGTCCTCTCCTAACGTTAATGAAGGCACCAAAGACATCGATTCCAACGTGAAAATTCCACTGGCAGTAAAAAAAATCAGGCGAAGAATTGTTTTGGCTTTACCTGTCTGGTTTTGACCCGAAGGCTGCAGAGGAAGACATACGAAATTTAGTGCAGCAAAACCTCAACACCAGCGAGACTGTTGACGTCCGTAAGTTAGTTCCCAAGGGGAAAAATCTTGAAGAACTTTCCTTCGTGTCGTTCAAAGTCGGAGTTGGATTACAGCTGAAAACGGTCTCCCTGTTAAAATCCTCCTTGCAGAAGGGAATAATCTTCCGTGAGTTTGGTTTTCACACGCGATCTACGTTTCGATATCAATCACAACAGCAGATATGAAATAACAACAACAATCAGCACTACACTAATCAGACGGTACACTCGCAATTAAAATCACAGAGCTCTGAAGCCGACCCAACTACCGATAATGTGATTAATTATTCGAAGCGCTCATTCACGATTTGCTATCAGAATGTCCGCGGATTACGTACGAAGACTCAAGAGATCTTTAGAGCCTTATCTGTATCTGACTATGACGTAGTAGTATTAACAGAAACATGGCTTAACGATGATATCCTCAATGCTGAACTGACCGACGAGTATGAAATATATCGATGCGATCGAAATTGCTCTACCAGCCGTGCCCTTCGTGGTGGTGGTGTATTGATAGGCATCAAAAAGGGAAATCGAAGCAATATTGTGACCGTCGATGGAGCCGTCCGTCTAGAACAAGTAGCAGCTCGTATATATTACGGGGCAGTGTCTCTCGTTGTATGTGCGATTCACCTACCACCGAATTCTGATCTCGCTTTGTATGAACAGCATGCTACCTGTGTCAATCGACTGTACGATCAAATTGGTACCAACGATAGGGTGCACAGAGGAGTAATTGGGGTCGAATCCTGGCCAAAACTATTTGCTGCTGCAATTGTTGTTATTATGCCTTAATATGAACTAAAAATAAACAATTACTAGTTTTTGGAACAATTTGGCATCTACCCACCTACCAGTGCAGAGGCCAATTTTCTATATCCTTTCGAATAGTAGTAATTTCTAGGTGATCTTTGTGAATACATTTGTTTTTCCAGTTGCATAAATATTTGATCAGTGGGAAAGAGAGAAGAAAAGCGACGCCTGTGCATATTTTCATAGAGATACATTTTGGCAAACATAATATTTGACCCTACAGCATTTCGGTGTACCTCAAATTAGTAAAAATTTCAATATTTTCAAATCGCTTGGGATTGGTGGATCGGACAAGATCGGAAGAGTTCGAATATTTTTTGTATAACTGAAATCTTGTTTTGTAATACTGCTTCAGCAACTTTGCCGGATCTAGCCGTATAATGTAACTTTTTTATTATTCAAATTTGAAATAAAATGTTTAAAAAAGGTATTTTTTAAAGTTGGTGCAATACACAGCAAGTCTACTTTTTTAGTTAGTTTTAAGCTGAAGTTAAACAAACGGTTGTGTTGAACTACGTTTGTAATAATATTGTATTATTTAAAACAGTCATCATCACTAAAAAGCGATTTTGCTGAATATATAACGAAAACGATTAAAATATCCCTTAAAATATCACAAATGGGCATACATGCAAAAATTCTTTAACAATTTTTGATATACTCCTAATTTTGCCACGTTATACAGTAGGTTCTTAGTTATGTAAAAAAAATATAACGAAACAAAAAAATCGAAAAAAAATATTTTGGTTTTTGGCCAAGAATTTGTTCTAGTTACTCCTCTGTGGGGTGGTGGTTTTAGGCGACTATAATTTACCTCAGTTACGTTGGAGTTTCGATGACGAAGTTGTTTTATTCCAATAAATGACTCCTCGGAACATGAAATTTTGTTAGTCGAAACCATGATCGCTTCTGGCCTACAATAAGTGAACTATTTGACGAACGAGAATGGCAGGTTGCTTGATTTGTTAGTTAGTAACACTGGCGGATGCGGAGTATTGGAGCCACCCGTACCGTTAATGAAATTAGATCGTCACCACAATCCGTTTGTGTTGAAAGTTGACGCTGTGTTTCCCGTGTCTATGAATGACGATGTTGATTTATTCTACGATTTTAATCAGTCCGATTATGATGAATTAAACACAGAAATTTCACGAATAAATTGGGTTGATATATTAACGCAGGCTACTCTGGATGAATCAGTGAATAGATTTTATTACGAACGGGAATCAATATTTCAACAACTTGTGCCTAGGAGGAAACGCGCCGCGATGCAGCATGAAGGACAATCCAAAGCAGTTTTGGTCTTACCGGAACAAAACGTGATCCAGTGGAATTCCGGAATGCGTCAACTATCGAGACAGGACATCAACGTCACCAGCGGAGTCAGCAAATCTATTCTCGTCATTCTTTCAAGACGTGCTAAGTAATAACTCACCACCTTTGTCTGAATCGTACTTGACTAGTTTGCCAATGTTCACTCTGAATTTGCCTGCAACATCATTCACCAAACATCAGGTACATATTAATCTTCGGGGGATTGACAGTTCCAAGGGCCCGGGGTTCGACGGGCTACAACCATCGTTCAACAAGAATTGGTCTTCATCTTTGGCGCTACCAGCATCTCTATTATTCAATCGCTCTCTTGCTGAAAATGTTTTCCCCACGAAGTGGAAGGAAGCTTTGTTAACTCCAATCCACAAAACAGGCAATGTACATGATGTCACCAATTATAGAGGAATTTCAATCTTAAGCTGCCTCCCTAAAATCTTCGAGAGTATGTTGTTAGATGTTATCTACCCCGCGTTAAAACACATCATCACTTTGGACCAGCATGGTTTTGTAAAAAAGCGCTCGACAACTACAAATCTGATGAGCTACGTGTCATCGCTAATTGATAAATTGGAAAAACGACAGCAGATCAATGCGGTGTACATCGACTTCTCGAAAGCTTTCGACCGTGTTCCTCATCAGCTTGCTGTGGAAAAGCTAAGACGGACTGGACTGCCGGACTGGCTGACTAATTGGATCTCCTCGTATCTTACGAACCGTAGCACCTCGGTGCGACTTGGAACTACACTCTCGGATCCTTTCCATATTTCATCGGGCGTTCCTCAAGGGAGTCATCTCGGACCTCTTCTATTTGTACTCTTTGTGAACAACCTCTGCATTGAATTATCGTCTTCTAAAGTCATGTATGCTGATGATCTTAAAATTTACAGTGTCATAACAACTATGGTAGACTGTTGTGCATTGCAAATGGACGTCGATAGGATCATTGACTGGAGCGACAGAAACGGAATGAGTGTGAATATTCAAAAATGCAGGACAATCATTTTTACACGAGTACATACTCCAATTAAGTTCGAATACTCAATGTGTTCTGCTCCCGTAGACCGAGTTGTATCCGTCAAGGACCTTGGTGTCATTCTCGACTGTAAGCTACGCTTTACCGCACATTACTCTTCCGTTATAGCTAAAGCCTACGCTGTACTTGGACTCATCAAACGCATCACTCGTGATTTCAATGATGTGTATTGTCTAAAAACACTATACATAACACTGGTACGCAGTATTCTAGAATATGGCATTACTATTTGGGCTCCGTATCACACCATACACATTGATCGTATCGAACGGGTACAGAAGAACTTTATCAAGTTTGCATTTCGTCGGTTACCCTGGCAAAACCGTTTCCAGCTTCCTCCATATGAAGATCGCTGTATCCTCATCAATCTCCCTACACTGCGAAACAGACGGATCTTTCTGCAACGACTTTTCATTTTCGACCTTCTGACGGACAACGTAGACTCCCCTGCGCTTCTAGCAAAACTCGACCTTAACGTTTCGGGAAGATCTTTCCGGAGAATTGATTTTTTCCGACGCTCAACACATCGCACGCAGTACGGTCAGAATAATCCTTTGGATGTTTGCAGTCAACTCTTCAATAGTGTCTATCATTTGTTTGATTTTAATATTAGTAGAGAATCGTTTAATTTAAAAATAGGATTAAGTTAGTGTTTAGTCAAAGTCTGTGCGATGTAACTTTTTTAAATCGAAGACAATACAATACAATACAATTTTCTTTATTGACTACTCACCGGTGATCTCACCATCAGGTTACAAAATGATCTCATAGAAAATTGGTGAACTTTGTCTCTTTTTTCATTCATGGCTTATTCCAGAAACACGAAAAATATTCTAGGTGCTCTATGTAGAAGCTTATCCAATAAATAATGAAGGTCGAGGTCCTAATAGTTTTCTTCTGTCTACTGCTCGTATCAATAAAAAGTTTATTCTATCAAATCTAAGAACCTTGACGAACTCAAAGCTAATATTCGAGCTACAATTGCTGCGATTAAGCCCGAAATGTTGTCCAATGTCATGAAAAATGCCCGCAAAAGACCTGCTTTTTGTGTATCAAATTGGAGGTGGTCATTTAATCGTCGTTGTATTCTAAACCTGGTTTATAATAAATAGCATAAAACATTCCAAAAAAACTTTAAAAATTTGCTGAAAAATGGTGGAGTTGTTCAATGTTGCAAAAGGATACATCCAGCTGGCGCACCCTGTATTCTATTCCAAATTATGTGAATTTCAGAACCATGCGCAAAGTGACATGGAAATTTAAGTGATTAGGGATATCTTCTGAATTTGCGAACGTGTTCACAATTACGAAAGAGCCAGTTCACAAATCCATGAATAATATTCTGAGTTCTGTGAAATTGTTCATGTGAAAATATTTAGATTATGCACAAAGTTACATCTTTTAAGAACGGTATGCTGAAACTGGTAACATATTTTATGGTTTTGTGAACCTTTTCACGAGCACAATGAATCGTGAATCAAATACAAGGAATCATGAACCAGTACACGAATCCATAAATAATTTTCTTAGTAGTATAAAATTGTTTATCTAGACCAGAGCTTAAAAAAATTGACATCGTTGCCTGAACTTGAAAGAAAACAAAATTCAATTCACGCCCGCAGCGATGAATGAAATTTTTGGTTCGTTTCAATCGTCATTCGTTCGGACGACGCAGCGCTTTCAGGTACGGACATGTTCGGTTTCAGAAGCAAAGTGAATGTTATTTCTATTCTAGCTCTGAGAGGGATTATTGATCAAAAGTGCACCAAATATAGATTACGCAGTTCCCTTATGCTCGAAAATGTAGAAGATGCTAACTTCTGCCTTGAAACTGTCCACATAATAACAAATTAATGCTTTGGTTGGTGAATGAATTTATATTTCGTCTGCACTCAAGCATTCGATTCTGCATGAAATTTCAGTCAGCTGGAAAGTGAATGAATGAGGTAGGCGTTGAATCTGAATGGCGGATTCGGTAAACGCAAGCAGAAATAGGTAACTGATTTTGAAATTTCGTAACACTGATCTAGACTATGAAAGATCATTATCAAAATTGCATATTTTATGAACGACATCTTGAAAGTGGAAACGAATTCAATCGTTACTATTTTACGAATACGAATGGTGAATGGTGACTAATATACTAAGAGCAGACGATGAAATTCTCACTCACTCACGCTAGAAGAAGCTTATCCGATATTCAACTTTGCCGAGATGAGATTAGTCGAAAAATTCGTCTCCTCAAGTAGCGTGAAAATAATTTAGTTTGGTTTTTTCCTTCTCACCGCATAAGGTGATAATATTTTATCCCTCCGGAAGTCGCGCAAATGGCTCACTGAACGAGCAGCCGCTGGTGCGCTAAGACGATTTCGCTAGATTTTCAGAACAGCGTGCACTCAGTGCACTAGCGCGACTTCCGGAAGGTTATTTTCGTGCAAATCAATCAAAGTATCAAAATATACACTTCATTGCCAAGAAAAGCGATAAGGAAATACTATAGACTTGTTTTGTAGTGTTTTGGAATAGCGCCAGCAAGCCAGCGAGAATAAAAAGGATACCATGATAAACTCATTCGCTCATTCTCCGACGGATTTATCAGGATAAACAATGCGTTGTATTTATCCGGACTCATTTACTCATGTGAGTGATAAGGGACCAATCATATATTACGTAATGTAAAAATTGGCTGAAATTGACTCCTCCTCCATCTATGAAACAAATTACCACAAATTTCTTTATTTTCATCTCCCTTAATACATAACAAATACCTCCAAATATGTTTCTTCGTTGAAAACATGTTACGTAATGTTCTGGCTTACTCTCCCTCACCCATATGTCAAAACGTCTATATAGTTACGTAATTTAAGAATGGTCGCTAAATGCAATGCCTGGAGGAGTCATGAACAGCTATGAAAATATCATAAATGTTTTGATTTTGTGAACAAATTGACGACCACGAAAACCAGATCATGATCGAGTTGTAATAAACAATGTTTCACGTCGTATAGTCGAACCGTAATCGATGTTCCTAAATTAATTAATAAAATCACAAGTCAACCTTTGGTTTATGAACATTGGCCATAAAGTTGTGAATTAGTTCACGGGCAAAAAATCGATTTGTAATAAGAGACGTAACGGAAACCGTGAATGAAGTTCGCAAATAAACAAATATCACCAAAAATGTTATAGTTATAGTTAGAACGACGTGGTCCGTGAATCCCCCCCCCCCCACACCCACTGATAATGCTGCAAAGCATTGGTTCACATTTAAAACCTTATAGAACTTCCGCTTTAACCATCGACAACTTGAATTTTGTGCAACGATGCTGCTACAGTGTCCCAGCTGGCGCAGTTTAACACTTTCTTGCATCTATCGCTTCCTCAACGCAGATAACGAAATCATACCAACAGTAGGGATGAAAAGTACACCCAATATAACCAAATAAAATTAATTAGAAAAGAAATGTGATCTAAACAATATAATCAAATAAAATTATTACATGAAAAACTCCTACAGTCCTGTTCTTCCGTATATAAGCGTAAACATTCCGTCACCTGAAGCACGGTCAAAGCGATTTTCCTACTCGTTACTCCCTCTAAAACGATAATATTGGAAAACAAATTTCGCAACATGAGAGAGACGAATATTACGTTTCCACCAACTGGAAGTATGGAGAGTTGCGAAAAATCACACCTACTTTTTCAATTCATAGTACAAAGAAAGAAAGAAACTGTACTCCCCCCAAACATGCACCATGGATGGGATGATGAACCGAATCTCTTCCCACGGTACTCAGTGATGTATGATACTTTTGGATATTACATCGCCGACAGGGTGAAATTGTAATAATGCATTCTTGTTTTTCCCTTTTTTATTCCGGCTGCTGATATTGCGATATAAACTGCAACACCGAAGTGAGCGAGAGGTCGGCAAACGGTGGATGCATACATTGCATTGTACATACACACCTAATATGCGGATATGGTTCCTCCAGCTTCAGTGCAATCCGCGATGGTTGTTTGTTGGTTCCGGGTGCAACACTCCCGCCTCGTACAAGTCTCCTAGTACATGCACACGAACTAAATAGCGAGGAACGCGCAGAAAAGAATGCCAGAGCGGCGTTAGTACAGGGAATACTTGGAAGATTCCACCGTGTTAGGGCATGCGTTTCGGTTCCCAACTAAATGGCATGCGGGGATGGTATTATGAGGCATTGATGAAATGGTGCATGGTATCAACAAAACAGGTTATAAATTTAGAGCACGTCGTTTGCAGCATATCGTCTATGCCGCAATATGACAGGAGTATGATTAAGGAATTCAACAAAATCTTGTCTAATATGCCTACACCTTGAACAATGTAGGTAAATATCATAACAAATCGCCAAATGGTTATCCTAGTATAGACGATCCATTACTGCTTGATGAAGTTGATTGCTTATGCGTTCCGGTATACTATAGCCAAGTCCATAGATTCAAATCAGTAACTCAAAAAAGAAACCTGAGAACAACAACAAATTTTCCACACCACATTAGCACCAAAATTCCGGTAATGGATCCCTTAACAAACACCAATCCGGAGAGTGTAATTTTCCATGAAAGTATTCAACAACGCTTTTACATTAGGGAAAATCCTACTTCACCGTATCGTTGGTACAGAGCAGCAGTCTCTTAGCATCAGTTTGCGTATCTTCACTCGCCCACAAACGATGCTGTATATGGGTTTGGGAAACTGTTTTTGCCATGATAGTACGATCATCGTCAGCAGTATTCAATACGTTACTGGTGACGATGGCAATGGTGAAAAATAAAGGGACTGAAGTGCATCGTCGCCTCAGTTGGGGATGCCAAATACAACGATTTCAGTCTACTATCTAATTTTGCAATTTCTGTGAATTGTCTTAGGAAGAATGAACCTTTACTCCTGTCATTGTCAAGATGAGAAATAAAACATTTAATAATGGTGAAATAAGTGCTTCTGATAAACTTAAAACTTCATAATGTATCGTAATTGATAGACTTCACAGCTGTCTTCTTGTTTGCAAAAAAAATTACTCTCCTCCCCTGAGAAGAATAGTACAACATTGCAGTCATATAGCATAAATTTGCCCGCCATGTTGTAAGTGAAAACGACATCGTGGAAGTTCTAAGCACTGTTTATCCTTCGAAAGGACATGGTCCGGAGCACCTATTTCTAAAGTTTGTAAAAAAAATGTGCCGAAGCGTTGTTCAGTTTGCTTTATTTTCAATGGTTTTAATCGTTCCTCCTCATAAAACTGGAAACACTCAAAACGTCGAAAGCTACAGACGGATCTCCCAATTTAACTGTCTAGTTAAAGTTCTCAAAAAGCTAGTCTACATCGTTACCTATAAAACTGCATCCCACATTATTTCGGAGCATCAATACTGGTTCCACGTCTAACCGTTTAGCTTACACGTCAGTGTAGTTTCCTGCCTTCGAGCAGTGTCAGCAGCTGGGCGCAATTTATGTAGACTTCTCAAAAGCCGTTGGCAAAGTTCCCCATAGCATCGCAATCCTGAAATTACAGCATTTGGAATTTCAAACGTGGCTGACTACTTGGCTGCAGTACAAACTTTCCCACTGCTTCGCTTTCGTACGTATAAAAAAAACGCGGTCAAGTACATTCAATATGCCCACCGGTGTCCTGCAAGGCAGTCACCTTGGCCCACTTATTTTTATATTATTTATCAACGATATCTGTACTGCCGTGATAAGCATAACAGTCCCACCTGCATAGGAAATCCATAGCAAATGGGACTGTTATGCGTATCATGGCAGTGTAGTAGTATCAAGTCTGGAAAATTGTTATATGTAGATGATCACAAAATCTTTCAAAGTATCGCTACGGGACTTGATGCTGCAGCACTGCGAGAAGAAACGCTGGTGCTTGCTTAACGAAATGAAAGTTAATGTTAATAAATGTAAAGTGAAAAGTTTCGTGTGCTTACATTCTCCAAGATACCTTAAATATAACCAACGAGAAAGAACTGTTGAAAGAGTAGAATCTATCCGTGACCTGGAAAGACCGTTGTTTTATTCTTTTTGTTTATTTCATAAGGCACGTTTTCATTAGCTTAAAGGTGCCAATTTTGTTTCGTTTGTTAAATTTTAAATGTCTTAAAATTAGAGAACTACATATTGATATTTTTTTAATGACTCCTCCTTAGAGTTATTATTCATAGTTATAAGAGTCAGGGGAAAGTGGGTGGACAAAGAACACAGGGTGGAGAAAATTATTAACTCAGTTTCAGGCATCGGGAGATCAACGGCGTAGGTTACAGACTCGGACAGGTGGTCCTTCTTGAGTGGGCAGGAGTTGCTCCAGACGATTTCGTAGTACGGCTTAGATGCGAATCGACAACAGTTCGAGTTGCACATGTGCTGTTTGTGCTGTAGGTCCCCCATTCAACAGAGATGTTTTGTGTCTCCTTGAAGTTATATTAAACCATCGTGGGTACACGAGGAAGAGGGCACTTCTGAGAATGATGAGAAAAATAAATGGAGCAGTTAAATCTGCACATTGATGCTTTCTAGGAAGGTGTGTACGACATATAGAGGAGATCGCGGCTTGCTAGTACATCTCAAACCTCTGAACCAAGGTTTTGTTCACACCATCGGGATAATGGAATCTAGCCACCGTCCCAACTCCCCATTGCTTTAAGATGTCTGCCAACTTTCTAGCGTCCTCCGTCGAGGGATACTGAAAAATTCATTGAAGCAGATTGATCTTTCGTAGATGTCCCCTTCTAAAGCTCCGGACCTAGCTAAAAAGTCCGCTTCTTCATTACCTGTGATGGAGGAATGCGAGGTAACCCAAACGAAGATAATCTTGTACGATCTTACAGACAAAGCATGCAGGCGCCCTCAGATTCTTCCCAGAAAATATGGAATGTGCTTTCTAAGTTTCATTGAACGAAGAGCTGAGCTGAGGGTATCCGAGACAATAAAGTAATGATCGCTGGGCAAAGCATCAATGATTCCAAGGGTATACTGAATAGCAGCAAGTTCTGCGACGTAATCTGTAGCAGGATCATTGAGTTTAAATTAGGCAGTGAGGCTTTGATTGAATATACCGAAGCCGTCGAGGCTTGACCCGTCAATGTAAAATATTTTGTTACAGTCGACTTCACGAAATTTACTATCAAAGATGCTTGGGATCACTTGCGGACGTATGTGATCCGAGATTCTACGAATCACGTCTCTCATAGATGTGTCGAAGAATACAGTTGAATCGGAAGCATGAGGGGGATTGACACGGTTTGGATAATATGAAGAGGGATTGATTTTTTTCTCTTGGTTATTTGACACGGCTCTATGCGTTAGCATAACTGAGCCGTGGGTTGTTTTTACAATAGGTAATAATTAAAAGATAACAATCAACTGTCCATAGGGTCTTGTTGACGCAGATTGCTGCTGCGTGTTGAGATCCTCTTCCATGGTGGTGAAACATTAGGTGCGTTGTCTGCCGCACCTTGAGGGTCATTCGGTCCGTCTTCTCTCGCGTTTTCGTTCACGCCAATGTCGTCATCCGTACTGCATTCATGAAACTCACGGTCGGATGTTCTTGTTTGTTTCTTGTACTTCCGGATCGCTGCTGTGGATCCTTCTTCATCGGTGTTTGATTCCTTATTGATGGTATTGGTTGTTGGTTTGGAGACATTTGGTGTAATCGTTGTTACTTCGATGTTGGTAATGGCAGTTGGTTTAGTGGCACTGCGCCCGATCGTTGTTAAGCTGGCGTTTGTTACTGCCCGGTTCGTAGTCGTTGGTTTACCAACCGGTTGTGGTTTAGCATATGACGACTGCATACCGGCTTTGGTCGTAGCAGGAGAATTACCTTAGCAGCCTCTGCGCAAGGTTTTCCGTGGTGTAGCGGCTGATCGCAATATTGACGCCCAGGAATCTACCCTGGATACGTGACTAGTGTTCGAGAATGTGTAATACCTTGAGGGCATTTGCATGAGATGCTCAAGTAAGAGGGAATAGGTTTTGTTGGCCGCATTCTCACTAAACGAACGCCGTTGCGAAGTCCTGAGAAGAAATTCCCCCAAGTATCTTCTTTAATACTATCCACCTCTCCGTATTTTGAAATGAGTTGTATGATAGCAGCGGAACTAGTACGTGGTGCTAGGTCATGTAGCTTTATTTCAACACTGTTATTATCAATATACGTTGGGATGCTGTATAAAATGTCATTACATTCGACGACGTGTTTCAAGTTGTTTTTCGAGGCGAATGATTTCGAGAATTTCGCCGAAGCTAGGGCCACTCTAAAACGGGAGACTCAGATTGCCACAAGGAGTTGTGTCGAGAAATAGACGCCAATCTCTGGAGCGACACATACCGACGCGTGATGGCGAAAATGAAGTGCCCGAGCAAGCTGAAGATAATTGACTAGGGTCTTTTCCCGAAGCATGATCCAACTATCTGGCCACCAACACCGTTCAGAGAAGATGAAGGAGTAAATACGAACGATCGGGATGTGACTAACGACGAGCTCGCAGAAGTATCCAAGCGCATGAAATCAAAGAAAGCGCCAGGCCCGGATGGAATACCAAACGTGGTGCTGAAAGCTGCGTTTCTGGCATATCCGGATATGTTCAGGATAGTGCTGCAGAAGTGTTTAAATGAAGGCAACTTCCCCGGAATGTAGAAGGTCTAGCATCTGGTGTTGCTGCCAAAGCCATGGAAGCCACCTAGCGATATGTCTGCTGGATACACTCGGAAAATTCCTGGAAAGGAACATCCTTAACAGGTTGACGAAATTCCCGAAAGGTGAGCGCGGACAGTTCAAGATGCAGTTCGGATTCCGCAAAGAAACATCGACAGTGGATGCAATTCGGACAGTGTTCGAGAGTGCTGAAAAGTCATCTAAACAGAAGCGAAGATGAGATCGATACTGCGCTGTGGCCACAATAGATGTGAAGAATGCATTTGACAGGTGGGAAGCCATCGCAGCAGCGCTGCACAGAATGAGGATTCCCGACTATCTATGCCAGATCCTGAAGAGCTACTTCCAGAGCAGATTGCTTCTGTACAAGACGAGCGAAGGGCAGAAGACAATGCGAGTCACAGCGGGCGTTCCCCAGGGCTCCGTTCTCGGTCCAACTCTTTAGAACGAGATATACGATGGGGTCTTAACGCTGTGGCTGCTCAGGAAAGTGAAAATCGTGGGTTTCGCGGACGACGTGTAACTAACGGCGATGGTTGAGACACTCGAATAAGTGGAGATGTGGGGGACAATAGACAATACACGCGAGCTAAATGAACGGTGTTAAGCTGCAAATAGGTCACCACAAGACGAAGGTGTTGTTGGTCAGCAACTGCAAGGTGGTTCACCGGATGCAGATTGTCGTCGGAGGGCACGTAATTGCATCGAAGCGTGCGCTGAAGCAATTGGGAATGATGATCATCGACCGGTTGAGCTTAAACAACCACATCAACGTTCCGGTACGGACGCTTCCGGAAGTACTTGCATCGGTTTGAACTTGCTTCGTCACCCCTTTGCCCGGAGTATGCGAACGTGTAAGAGGCACCGGAACACGTGGTGTTCGAATGCCCTAGGTAGGGATATGCCTGGTGTGACAGTTGACAATATTGTCGAAAAGATATTCCACGATGAGCATACCTGGGACGCTGTTGACAGAGTGGTTACGAGTATACTCTCCGAGCTGCAGAGGAGGTGGTGAAAGGACCAACAAAGTAGCGCCATTGGATAGAAAGTCGCTGTGAAGCCGCAAATCGGGTTTTGAGAGAAATTCCGCCGCCGTGAAATTCTCCGACGACGTAGACTAGGTGCACCGCTGGGGACCAGTTGAGTAGTACGCGACATAGCCGGAGCGTCGGAACATCAGTGAACCGGACACTTCACCGGGATCACCAAACCGATCTCGACACCCTACTGAGTAGCTCGTGAGTACACACCAAAAACTAATGAAATTTAAACGACATGTAAATCAATACGAATGTAAACATACAACGATTGAATCAAAAATTTGATTGAAAATTACATTAAAATCAATTGGAGCATCAAACAGCATACAATTTTACACTTTCATTCGTGTAACATTACATGTCATTCATTTTACAGCAGTATTCGAGTAAAAATACATAAGAAGCGCATTGGTTTTCCGTTTAAAGAAACTGTAATTTTCCATCCACGTTTAAAATTATAATAAAATTCGTTGAAGAAAGCACGACAAGTCGTGTGTGTTTGTGGTGGAACTTAATTTTACATTTATATTCATGCTCCAAATATGTGCATGAAAATAAACTTAAAATCACAAAATATTTTTTTCCGTGTAGGCTAGACCCACCGTGGCAGATTAGACTTAGTAGACTGCATCGAACAGCTAGCAGTGGGTCGTTGTGGCACAAGTGAACTGCAAGTTACGCACCACCCGGAATCGCTGGAAGGACCTCAGCACCTACTGCCTGG